>NC_071273.1:13845142-14145142 GCF_023375685.1 Ictalurus furcatus
GTTAGCACTGAAGAATAATGATAGTTTTTCACACCTTTTGACATTATCAGTACGGAATTTTAATTTTCAGACTTACTGGAAGCCCAGCTTTAGCGATTATGCAAAGAATAAAACGCGATAAAAGATACACAAGTTTTAGAAGAATAATTTTTTTGTTGGTAAATGAGACTCAATTTTTTTTTTTTTTAATTCACAAAAGTTTCTGCTTTTATAAGAGATTGCCTTTTAGCCAGTGTTGGTGCAGTGTAGTAGTTTCCTGTGATTTCTGTTCCATATGTAACAATAAAAATCTGTGCAATATATACAGTTTAGCTTTAAAACTGACTGTAATATTGGTAAAAACTAGGTAAAAGTGCAGTTAATTATACAGAATGTATCAAATGTACATTAACACGGCAACCCGGTTTGAGTTCTATAAAACAATTCACTGCTGCAAACATTAGAGATTTTGCACAACAATACATTTATAAGAACATTACATCACCCACCTCCCTGAGCTGCTTCCTCCAACACAGTCCTACAAAAAGGCAAAACAAACATTAGACTCAATATTGATAATGAAAGAAGTATTATTTATATATATATATATATATATATATATATATATATATATATATATATATATATATATATATATATATATATTTATTTATTTATATATATATATATATATATACAGTGAGGGAAAAAAGTATTTGATCCCCTGCTGATTTTGTATGTTTACCCACTGACAAAGAAATGATCAGTCTATAACTTTAATGGTAGATTTATTTGAACAGTGAGAGACAGAATAACAACAAAAAAATCCAGAAAAACGCACATCAAAAATGTTATAAATTGATTTGCATTTTAATGAGGGAAATAAGTATTTGACCCCTCTGCAAAACATGACTTAGTACTTGGTTTAAAAACCCTTGTTGTCAATCACAGAGGTCAGACGTTTCTTGTCGTTGTCCACCAGGTTTGCACACATCTCAGGAGGGATTTTGTCCCACTCCTCTTTGCAGATCTTCTCCAAATCATTAAGGTTTCGAGGCTGACGTTTGGCAACTCGAACCTTCAGCTCTCTCCACAGATTTTCTATGGGATTAAGGTCTGGAGACTGCCTAGGTCACTCCAGGACCTTAATGTGCTTCTTCTTGAGCCACTCCTTTGTTGCCTTGGCCGTGTGTTTTGGGTCATTGTCATGCTGGAATATCCATCCACGACCCATTTTCAATGCCCTGTCTGAGGGAAGGAGGTTTTCACCCAAGATTTGACGGTACATGGCCCCGTCCATCGTCCTTTTGATGCGGTGAAGTTGTCCTGTCCCCTTAGCAGAAAAAAAACCCCAAAGCATAATGTTTCCACCTCCATGTTTGACGGTGGGGATGGTGTTCCAGGGGTCATAGGCAGCATTCCTCCTCCTCCAAACACGGCGAGTTGAGTTGATGCCAAAGAGCTCCATTTTGGTCTCATCTGACCTCAACGCTTTCACCCAGTTGTCCTCAGAATCATTCAGATGTTCATTGGCAAACTTCAGACAGGGATGTATATGTGTTTTCTTGAGCAGCGGACCTTGCGCGCGCTGCAGGATTTCAGTCCTTCACGGCGTAGTGTGTTACCAATTGTTTTCTTGGTGACTATGGTCCCAGCTGCCTTGAGATCATTGACAAGATCCTCCCGTGTAGTTCTGGGCTGATTCCTCACTGTTCTCGTGATCAATGTAACTCCACGAGGTGAGATCTTGCATGGAGCCCCAGGCCGAGGGAGATTGACAGTTCTTTTGTGCTTCTTCCATTTGCGAATAATCGCACCAACTGTTGTCCCCTTCTCACCAAGCTGCTTGGCAATGGTCTTGTAGCCCATTCCAGACTTGTGTAGGTCTACAATCTTGTCCCTGACATCCTTGGAGAGCTCTTTGGTCTTGGCCATGGTGGAGAGTTTGGAATATGACTGATTGATTGCTTCTGTGGACAGGTGTCTTTTATACAGGTAACAAACTGATATTAGGAGCACTCCCTTTAAGAGTGTGCTCCTAATCTCAGCTCGTTACCTGTATAAAAGACACCTGGGAGCCAGAAATCTTTCTGATTGAGAGGGGGTCAAATACTTTTTTCCCTCATTAAAATGCAAATTAATTTATAAAATTTTTGACATGCGTTTTTCTGGATTTTTTTGTTGTTATTCTGTCTCTCACTGTTCAAATACAACTACCATTAAAATTATAGACTGATCATTTCTTTGTCAGTGGGCAAACATACAAAATCAGCAGGGGATCAAATACTTTTTTCCCTCACTGTATATATAAAAAATGTGGGGTTTAGTGTCTCAGTGACTTACTGCTGTGGATCACACTGGTCGGTTCCACCCTCATCACTCCCTCGGTTTGCTGTAGAGTGTGAAACCTCCAGTGGTTGAGTGATCTTTGTATGTGCAACTCTGGGGATCATTGTTTGCTGTTCAGCTACAATATCCTCTACTGCTTCAGATATTCCACTTCCTGTTTCATCAGTAGTTTTCAATTCTGAGTCAACCCCTGGCACCCCTGTGCTTTGCAGACTCCCGGCCACCTCAGCAGACATGTCGCTCTCTTTTTCCAGATGTTTAATAGCTTCCTTGATCTCCCTCTCAAAGGTCTGTCTCTCTGAATCTTCCTCCATCGCACCATCGTCGACTCTTACGTATTCTGCAGCTACAGTTCCGTCCAGACCCGAACTGACGTCTTCATCCTGGACACCATCATCTGGTGCACTCTCCCCGTCCACATCCTGAGGCTCCTGGGAGGGTGGCTGCGTTTGGGTGGTTATCACCATGTCGGTTAGGGACAACGAAGAGAGGATTCTGTCCTCCACAATCGATGGGAGTGCTAAAAATGTAAACACATATGCACACAAAAAACAAAACAAAAAAAGTCCTTAAGACACTGAAGCATGACAAGAAGAATACATATTTAGGATGTCAGCTATAATACATAGAATAAACCTTACCATTATCCTCCAAAGTCCCACAGATTCCAATTTGCATGAGAGGTAATAAACTCTCCGTCCTACAAACGGACTCCAGGTACTCATTCCACTCCCAGGGGCATGCACTGAGCCACGAGGAAGTCTGTTTTAGAAGAAGAAAAAAAAAAATCAGTAGGTTTCACTCATAACGCACAAACCTGCAATGAAGCTTGTGATCGTAGTCCTACCTGTTTGAAGCTGGGAACTGGCAGCAGCTGTTCCAGTCTCGAGAGAAAATGGCCAACCAGGACTTGCAGTGCTTGGTCAAATTCTGGACCATACTCCTGTGGGAACACCTCCTAGAACACACATAATACAATACAGTACAATGACTAAACACTTCAGTGTACCTGCAAGACTATAGCCTTGAACGAAGCGAATCGGATCACAATTTAAAAGTGGCTAATAGACTCAGGGTCATAGTGGCTGTGACTCCCAGTGAATGACCTTCTTCACTGCAAACGTGCCAGTACCATCAAGACATGCATCCCAAAATCACATACATATGCACTATTCTACACTGTTTTGTAGTATAAATAGAGTTAGTGTTCAAACTGAAAATTACAACAACAAGAAGTGCAGTTCAAGTACCCGGATGATGCACTCATTCAACTGAAAAAACGACACGTGGAACATTGGACACATCATGCACTCGATGGTTGCAGTTTTGCTTACGTAGCGGAAGAGGGGAAAAAAAGGTCATGTTGGGAACAAAAGGTACTGTTGACAAACTGTAAAATTAAGAAATGTATTTTCGTTGCTTCTGGGTATTCTGCTAATGCTAGCGGCTTCACATTACATACGTATGAAGTCATGTGTCATCGACTGGGAAACGACTTATACTTCTAGTTAGCAAAAAACTTTTAGCGCTCCGTTTGAGATGATCCTACCCTTCTAAAATTCATACACTAGACGGTAGAGTGCATAGTGTAAGTGCATAGTGTATACTACAGTACGTCATTTGGGACACAACTAAGGTTACACTTGGTCCTAGTGATGTCTCTATGTTGAATAACTACACTAAAGGTGAGACTTGTGGTGTGCGTCAGGACACACAACACAAGTGGGTGTGAGCAAGTGAATATGTACATGAAGCGCCACTGAATTGCACATTGAGATCACGATTATTAAACACGATTACTCAGTGACTTTGGAAACATCATGCATTTATTGAACTTAAAAAAATAATAATAAATAAATAAATAATAAACATTTTATTGTATTCATGCGACTCATTTTGGTAAATCGCATCGCCAGAAACAAACTTAACTTCCTTAGCCAGTGAAATTTTGTCTCCTGGTTTATATCAGCCAGTAGTTTCTTCGTGAGCTCTAGAAAGGAAGTGACCGTATTTAGACCAGCTGTCATGACACTAGAGGAAATGAGCTTTCCAATGAAACCAAAAGTTATTTCTTTTTGTTCCACATCGGACTCCTTGAAACCAAATTGTTTCCAAACGACTGAAACGGTTTAACCTTTCTTGGCGACCAAAGGCTCTCTATCTGTCCTCTTGGCTCAAGCGGAACTAAACATGCCACAGCCTGGCAGAGTTTGGCCTTTCAGGGAGGGGTGAAAGCAGACCGCTGTAAAGAAAAATGGCACGCAGTTTTTAAAAAGACAAAACGTGAACATTGTGAAACGGAATATGTCACAATAATCCTTTTATCTTGATTATTTTGTTTTCATGATCAAAATCTTGATTAATCACAGCCCTAATCTCATGTCACCCATTTTTAATTACTTAAAAACCAAACCCCTTTACTACATCCTGCCTACGGATGAAATGTACACTCACCACTCACTGCTACAATTTACTGTCCAGATCCCAGTGAACCACGCAGTGTGCCATGTAGCAGTTCCCAGCTTTGGCATATGATTTACAGGCTGAATATAACACTAAGTTCTACCATACATAGTGTGGTACTCATCTAAGAAAAACAATCATTAGATGAGCTGTTGCACAGTATAGTTAATGATGATGTGTCCTGAAACAGATCTCTTCACAGGGCAAGTTAAGAGGGAGGAAAAAAAGGAAAAGAAAAATACACAGCGACAATCATATGCAGGTTTCAGCCAGTTGTTTATTGCTTTCTCTCAAGCAAAAGCAATAAACAATTTTTTTTTAAACAACATTAAGTACTTGCATAGCAATTTCCAAATTAACAACTGATCAAGTCATTTATGAGCCTCCATTTCCTCCAGCGCTTAACAGCAAAGAAAATGGAGACCCTACGGGTCAAAAGTCAGCAGCAGGTTACCAGCAATCTGTCATGTGCTACTACATCTTTTAATAATAAGTAGCTAGAGAATGGAATGATCTAAGAAGAGACCTATTGAGAATAACTAGTGCTAAATCTTGATTCTTCCTCTCAATCAACCATACTTGACTCCAGTATCATCTAGGTTACTTTGTATAAATTAACAGTAAATGAGTTTTGTAATTTATCACTAGAAATACACCCATCACACAGCTTGAGCTTGAATAATTTGATGTCATGGCACTTTTTTTTTAACTCTTCTTTTTAAAAAAATAAATAAATAAAACCATCTTGATCACTCGGATATCTCACCTTTTACGCTAATATAACAATTACACTGATCAGTTCACCCTTACTAACTCAGAAGCCTCTGATCAAAAGAAAGGTCGTTCTTAATTCTGATAACACAGAAATACCGTTATTGAGTACTAAGTCATATTTCACCTTGGGAAACTAGCACATGCTTTCATACCCTCAAGATTATTGCACTTTTGCAGCATGCTGATGGCTAGCTAAAGAAACAAACTTCAAACACCACACCTGTCTTGGCTGAGCAGTTTCTTACAGGGTAGGGTTTGTTTGTTTTATGCCACAAACTATTGCTTTAACTGTACTGATTATAATCAAGTGTGATAATGTGACATGCACTGACCTGAAAGAAGTATTCTTTTTTGGCAGGATCCTCCAGCAGACCCAGCACAAGTGTTAGAAGGTTTGCCTGTAAGATGTCTGCCTCTGTATCAATTCCCTGAGGACACAAGAAGCCTTTTATTAATACGAGTAAAAATAAGCACAACATTATTTCAGTCAGTCATCACGGATGCTATCTTGCCATACACTTTTTGAAAACCTGCATACTTTTGATGAATGAGAGGACTGAATCCTCTGTATATGCGACTTCACTGTCTCAAGGTCTGCTGGCAGTTCACCTCGGCACATCTCAAGAATCATCTGAGACAGAGAGAAAGAGAAATCAGCATACAGAACATCAGTCTCTTCTTGAATACCACACCTCTGCTCTGTCTCTTTCTGCACAACAATCTATGCTCTTACAGTGTCCTTCACTGCTCACCTTTGCTCTCAGCCCCATCACCAGTGTGGCCTTCTGTCTGCTGGTCAAGACCTCTGGGACGAGCCTTGTAACTAAGGAGACAAATTCTTCTAGTTTTCCATAATGCTCCAGATGTTGCTGTTGGGCAATTTTCCACATAAAGGCAGACATTAGCCGTAGAGGTGGAACCAGTAAGCGCAGTGAGGAAATCGGTGGGACAGAACCTAAGGAGAGTGGAAAATAATGTATGTAAATGGTATAAATGGAAAGGAAGGTTATTTCCACCATGAACTTTTTTAGTTTTCTGGTGTGTCACCACGGCAACAAACATCACCATGTGGTTTACCATTTGGCTTCCCCAGTTTGGGGAATAAACTGCATAAAGCATTAACTAAACATCTGTCTAGATTAACTACAGTAGTGAGATTAGCCATAATCTCACAGTGCCATAATCTCGCGATAACACACGCAGTTACGATAAACATGATTGGCTTTCCAGAGGTCAGCTACTAACGTTTTATAAAACATCACGTCACACTGATTCAACACCTAACACATGTTTAATACGATCTAAACAAACACTGATTTCGACCGAGTCTCTGCTGGTGTCTTGTTTTACTGTGGTTGTTGCCGATGGAAACACGCATGCGCTGTCTGGTCGGAGCTGCACTCGCGTAAAAATACGTTATTTCACGCGCCTAACCCTAAAATCCCGCCTACTGATCTATGATTGGACAAATTACTAGTTCATATTAAGGAGCAGTTCGCTGATTGGACAACACTGGGCGGCGGGATAACTGCTGCTACCGGATGTCAGATGTAACATGTTAAATGTAAAAATAATAATAAATATTATTTCTGCGTATTTTAACACACGTTTACGTACTCATTTTTTAAACTGATTGAATACCTATTGACACACAGTTAACACTAAAGTGACCAAAACTTTAGGGCGTTTATCCACACTGCAGCTTCTCCAGTGGAAGTAGAAAACTGAAGGTACTCACGGAAATTACTGAAATATATCACCACCTAACAACATACATTTTATGGCTATTGACCAAATTCAAAATAAAAAGAAACGAAGTTAATATTCGCGGCTGCCCGTTGCGGTAAACTTTAGCATACTAACTACTAAAGCAGTATTGTTCGGTTTTTTTCCTGTTTAAAATAAAGGTACAATAATTATATAACGTAAATAACACATATGTTTGAGCGAAGCAAAAAATATACATATACCCATTGTGTGCTTCAATAATTTAGCTGGACTTTCTGCTAAAAAGGGTCGGCGGTTGCCGTTCTTATAGACACCAAATGCGCATGCGCGAAGGCAACCAAGAACGGAACAGCCACAACGTGTTTTCTACCCGTATTGTGGCAAACATGTCTTCCTGCGTTACGATTGGCTAAAACACTCACTCACAAGTAGAAGAAGCTCAACAAGCCAATTATTATTAAGTACGGCAAAACCAGCCCTAGCGAGGAGGCGGGACTTGTCATAAAACTGGTGAGAACCGATAACGTAGGTAAAAATTAACTAACCTAAAGTTTCTCTGTGCCAGAATTATATAATGAATCGATATTGCATTATATTATATGTCAGCATAATAGGAAAAGTTAACTCAACCCCTAAACTATACCAAAACAAGTCGAGAGCACAACATTCAAAGAAGTAGGCCCTGTCTCAAACCATTGCCTCGCCACTTCGCCTTTGCAAGGGACACTACTGTGTAGGTTTCGCCGCCAAAAGAACAGACCGATAAAGTGATTTTGGCAACGAAAGATTTGAGAAGAGCCTCGGACCCGCGCTCTGCTCATCTGTCTGTCATTCCAGGAAGCAGGAAAGATTTTTTTACTACCATCTGGTAGTTCATTAGCGTTTCTCTTGTAATGATTTCACACATATATATTTAAAAAGAGAGTTAATAGCTGCAAACAGTCGTTTAGCATTAACACGGTGGAAGAAGAATATAAATGACCAAAACACTGCTGCGATGAGCACCGCAAGCTAACTGACCGTCAAGTGTACTACCAACGCAGTACTGGATTTATAAATGTCCTATTTAAACAGCCGCCATATAGAGAGCACATATAACTCTTCGAAGAAAACAGTAACTCATACCCATCATGATGGTGAAGAACTGCCCTTGAGTTTCTGCTTCAATGTTTTCCTGTTTTACTAGCTGTCGTTGGTTGCAGTGGATTGTTGTACGGCCAAGAGACGGTACTGCGCATGCGCCCTGGGGCACCAAGTAGCACACTACCTAACGTAGGGAGCGGAATTTGTGATTCGACTACAAAATGGCGGACTCCAAAAGCAGCACACTATATAGTGAATAGGGTGTGGTTTCGGACGTAGCCAGAAGACAACATGGCGAATGGAGCCGAGGGCGAAGGCGGAGTGTGATGCAAAGACTTTTGAGACAAGGCCTCAAAATTCAATACAGAAAAAGTTATTTTTTTACGTGCTGTTGGTTAATAAATAACTGTTTGGACGATGAAACTGTAAATTATAATTGGTTTCATTTGTGTGTGTGTTCTACTTTTTCTTGGTTATTATAAAGGAGGTAAAGTATAAGGATAGACATGTATGTAAATAAAGGTGGTGATCTTTACACAGAGTAGTTTCCTTGAACTGTTTATTTGAACGGTTCCTTGAACACTCTGTGGGGCTATAACTATTTAAAAGAATATTTCATAATTGTTTTTTTATTGTTTTTATGAGCTATCTCTACAGAACTGTACTCATTTTTAATCATCTTTTTTTCTTCAAGTTTCTTTACAGATAAATCGATGCATTTTGCTCTTAAGTAAGGGGTTGAAAGTAACAACATTGAGATTTTAGCACAGGAATACACCAAATGTCACTGATTAAAATCCATGTTAGTAACACGAAGACAGTAAGGACATTCTCATTGCTTTTTGGGTGGCACGGTTGTGTAGTGTTGCCTCCAGGGTTCATAAAATAAAATAAAATTCAAATTCTAGCAATAATTCTAGTGTGGGTTGTACTGATTTTTTTTTTTTTGTAGGTGAGAGAAACAATGAGAAATGTGTGCAAGAATTTTGTTCACTGAATGCATTTACAACTGTGAAGGATTTTGAAGAAGTGACCTTTGTACTATAAAATTGCTTGCTGGAAAATAAACGAAAACCAAAATATTATCAACCGACTTGTATGAATGAATGTAAAAGCGTGAATTGACTGAACGCTTTTTACAGTCCCTCCAGGACTGTGTGATTTTGTGATCGCAGACATTAATGCAAAACCCAGGAAACGCTGCAAAATATTCAGAGGAGATTGCAATTTTTCAACATTTTTCAGATTCGGGCCAAGATGCGTCATGTGACGTCATCACAACACGCATTCAGCAAAAACCCTCTTCGATTCACGAACACGAGTACAGCTAAAAGGTCTCATTTACCAACAAACATCACTGTGAAAGACAGTGCAAAACAATTTCATGAAAATCGCAATTTCAAGTAGTTTTCTGCAAAAAAAGCACAAAAAACTCAGCACATTACAATTGATCAGACTCGGACTGATGGATAGACTGATATCAGATTCGGACTGATGGATAGACTGATATCACACTTGGACTGATGGATAGACTGATATCAGACTCGGACTGATGGATAGACTGATGTCAGACTCGATCTGATGGATAGATTGATATCAGACTCTGAGTGATGGATAGACTGATATCAGACTCTGACTGATGGATAGACTGATATCAGACTCTGATTGATGGATAGACTGAAATCAGACTCGGACTGATGGATAGACTGATATCAGACTCGGACTGATCGATAGACTGATATCAGACTCGGACTGATCGATAGACTGATATCAGACTTGGACTGTCCTTGTACTGTATGTGCAATATTTCCCACTATGGAACGTTTTGACTGCATACAATGTTTACAATTTTTAAAATTATTTTTACTTGCTTAGAGCACATTAATAATCTTGCATGGTCTGCTGTCTTTGTTCAATGTTTACAGTTTGCTACCTTACTGGAATAAAGTTGGTTTGATGTTGGACGTTCGATATTCGCAGACATGCGGAAATTAAGGGACCGTCTCTAAAGTTACATACGACATTGTTAAACACGTTTCTAACTTCAATAGTATTTGAAGGGAATGACTTATAGTCATATAACCAACTGTAAAGTGTTCATCTAGGTGTCAGCTATAATACACACCTCTTAGATTTTTGATATTTACCAAAATAAACTATTAAATCATATATAAATATTGTCATGTATTTTATTACTTCATGGGCCCATACACAAAATATACCATTATTTAAAGCTCAATAGCATTTGAAGGGAATGACTTACAGTCACAAAACCAACTGGAAAGTGTTCATCTAGGTGTCAGGTATGAGAAACACCTTTTAGATTTTTGATATGTAACTTTAGAGAATTATTAATATAATTTCCGCTTTCCCGTGAATATCGAACGTCCAACGTCAAACCAACTTTATTCCAGTTGCTACCTTTTGTACTGTGTAAGAGGTCATTTATCCTTTTTGTTTGTGCAACTGTAGCACATGAATGTCACAGTAAATCGATGCTTAAAGCACTGCCTATGCACATGACAATATTGAAATGAAAATGGAAATTTCCAGAGAATAATCTGTTATATGTAGGGTCTCATTTTGCTCCACACCTGCAGGGGGCGCTGTGTGAAGAACACAGGCTGAAACCCACACCAGTATACAAAACTGAAACAGAGGAGGATGGATTAAACGCAGTACAGGAGAGAATCATTAGCGATGAATACTTTCTACAGTGGTTTTCCTCGCTGCTTTATGAGAAGTTTTGATATCTGGAATGAGGTTAAATGAACAAACAGGACTGATGATGCAGGCTCAGGAAGGTAAATGCGTTGTGTTTACTCCCAGTGTTTGAGTGCAGTGTATATTGATCATCATTAAGTAGACTGAACGACAGTGTGTGTTACAACTGTACAATGTCTCCTCTCTGTGTCTGTGTTTAGGTAGTGCTTTTTTTCTGCGCTGTCTGCTCTCTCCTCTCAGACTGCTCTCTGCAGCCATGTGGCACCTAATCCAGCAGGAAGCAGTAATCCACTACGGCATGCTGGAGGAGTTTGTGTCCCTCATCACAGACACTGTCCCTGATCTGCTGAACTACAGACAGAAGGCTCAGCTCACCATGGGTCTCAGAGCAAGGGTGAGCAACACATTACTGCAGGACATTCAAGAGAGGCCAGTGGTAGCCCTAAATCTAACAAACATCCATTTATCTGGATGTTCATCCGTTCATCCAATCTGAATCTACAGTGAAACTGGACAGTTGAAGATCGGAAAAAGACCAGGTGATCTTCAACTGTCTGGCTTTGCTGAACCGTTACCTACTGATGCCTCAAATGACTGTTTTTGGCTGACAGGTGTGGCTACTGATGTGGTCTTCTGCTGTTGTAGCTCATCCACCTCGAGGTTCAATGTGTTTCACATTCTATTCTGAGATGTTTTTCTGTTCACTACGATAGTACAGAGTGTTTATATGAATTACTGTAGACTTCCTATCAGCTCAATCCAGTCATTTTCTTCTGATCCATCTCATCAACAAGGCATTTCTGCTCACAGTACTGTCAGTCGCACGATACTGCTGTGTGTGTGAAAATCCCAGGAGATCAGCAGTTTCTGTACTACTCAAACCAGCCCGTCTGGCACCAACAACCATGTAATGCCATGGTCAAAGTTCCTGAGATCACTTTTACCTGAGAACCCATCCTGATGTTTCATATGAACATAAGCTGAATCTCTTGACCTGTATCTGCATGATGCGTTACAGTGCTGACACACGATTGGCCGATTTGGGTAATTTCATGAATGTTCAGGGGTTTCTGTCAAAGCGACTTCAAATGTGTATATTTAAAATAAGTACAAGTATTACATTTGTGTAAGAACAAATTCAGATAGTTAAGTATCATGAAAACATTTGTTAAAACAGTCATTTAAAAACTTTTCATGTGATTCAATGGTTGTACAACTTGTCTACTGTAGGGCATAGTGTTCATCACCCAGTTCATCTGAGGAGGTAAAAATACATGGTTTCCACTAGGATAAGGACTAGGATAGCATGGTTTTGCCCAATGAAAAAAAACCTTCTTCGTATAGATTGAAGAAGCCCATGAAACATTTTAAAGATGCAAGCATGAACCTGGGGCAGAGCACAAAGATGTTAAAGGAGTGATGCAGGGGACAATAATAAGTGAGTGGTAGTTGAAGAAAGAACAGAGAGGCAACACAAGGATTATTTACTCAAGATTGCTACAGACACAGTCAAACTATGAATAGTTTCATTCATAGTCGATTTTCAGAATTGAAATGTGAACATTAACGTGAGTTAGTTGACAAAGCCATCAATCCTGTAGATGTTTCCTGTGTTGGAAAAGTCTACAGTCTACGTAAATGTACTTAAAGTTAGTTTTTACCTCTGACTGTTACAAAGAACTGACACTAGAGACTTCTTCAAAAAACCTGACTATATCAAAAATATTACTATAACCCTGTGGTTTGTACGACCAGCGCTAATACCAGAGCTGTGTTGTTAAAGACAGTTACTCAACACCACCTGAATTCTGAGCCTTGTGATTTATTTTTTATGTGATGTATTTTTAAAAAGTTTTAAAACCTTCGTCTCTGTTTTTTCCAGCTTGTTCTGGAGTTATGTGGCATGGAGACTCCGGCTGATCCAGATACAGTTCAGGCGCATTTACAGCGGCTCGAGACCCTTGTTGCACTTCACAAGGAGGTGGAGGTCAGACATCTGTTATTCAGGCTTCATGTTGCACGTTTATTCTTATAACGTCGTGTGCAGTGACTCTTACCATACGCTTTCTATGGTAAAGATGTAGTTGTAAGACTGCTAGACATCAAGTGTTAAATAGTTCAGCCAAAAAAATTTTTTACACAATTTTCACACAAAATGTAGTTAATCAGCCCAGATATGTTTCGTGTCTGAAGTCCTTAGTGTTTCACTGGAGCTACAAGAGAAAGCTTCAAACTACCAGCTTAGCATTGTACAAGCTTTTACTTTGAGTGTTTGAGCCTGCATGGTTTTTTAATCTTTGAGTTTCTTTGTTCTAGTCAGGTGATGCATATGTGGAAGAATCTGGAGCAAACTTTGTGGCTCTGGTGCAGATTTTAATGAAGGACCCAGCTGAGAGAAGCATCTTCTTTAAGGTCAGAGCTGCTTTATCTCAGCACTTGTAATGTTTGTAAAAGATGTAGAGTCTCCTATTTACAGGACTGGTATACTGCTTTTTGATTCTACATTTTGATGGTTAAAACATATCTTGAATAATGTATTTCCTTTCTGAAGGATGTATATCCCTCGCAGTATGGTGTGAAGTTCAACACAGCATTACAGAAGCTGATGTGGCTGTTCCTGTCTAGACTGGAAAATGCTATCCCACAGCCTACTATGGAGGAGGTATGAAGGCGGTATCATAGTAGTAGTATCAAGTAGTTATTTTTTTAATTATTATTCATATCTGACGAGACAAGAAAGAGTCAATTCATATTTCCAATTTAATATGGAGCTCTTAGCTGGTGAGCAGGGTTGATTATTTCTGACAAACATAGTGCTTTGTGAATACTTATGTAAGGCATTGTAGGTTAGAACCATGGTTCTCAAAGTGGGTTCTGTGATTTTTGTCATTTTGTTATAGTGGTCGAAATCACAAGCCATTACATTTATTATTGACTTCTTATTGTTAATGACTAATCGCTTGAATCGAATGGGTTCAATCCAAACTTCAATATCTCAAGAACACATAAATAAACAGTGTCAACTTGGACTTATTGTGTTCAGTTGGTGCAAAATTCAGGCATTAAAAGCTTTGTGGCTTTAATAAATAGACAAATAATATTGTTTCATCATCATGTGGATATTTTCATCAGCAGTTGACCACACACACTCTAACAACACACTTATTCATAACATAATTCACACTTTTCATAGAATCAAATATCATTTCAATGATTATGAGGATAAAGTGCAGATTGGCAGTGTGCATGTCAGGTGAACTGTTTACAGCCCTTTTCATACATGCATTCTCTCATAATAAAAGTGAAAAGATCTGCAAAAATAATTATCAAAATAATTAAGAAGCTGATTACACTTGGTTGGCTTTAACTATATTTTCTTTGTTTTCTGTCCCAAGGCTGCCCATGTGCTCAGTACTGCACCTACAGTCATGGAGGAATGTGTTCAGTCTCTCTCACAACCTCAACAAATAAGAAACCTTCTTAAATACCAAAGAGAAGCCAATGTAGAAACAAAAGGTTATGTATTTTTTTTTTCTCCCCCCCCCCCCCTCATTTTTTTGACCTGAAACTGACCATTTCTCTTTGTTTGCTCAAGACCCTATATCAGTGGTTCTCAAACGTTTTCAGCGTGAGGCCCCACTTGTGTAGGGCGTATCCCTTTGTGGTCCCCTAGAGTCGTCAAATTTTCACAGTTGTGTTTTTTTTCACGCTAGGCTCTTCCGTTTTAACTTTCTCAGATAAGAGACTCCGTCCTCTATCTAAAAACATATCAGTGTGTGGCTAACAGTACTGTACACTAGTATATCAACAGATGTCTCTGTTTGGTGTGTTTAATTGATTTCATTTATTAATATTTCTCATTTTTATGTACATCATAGTGAAAAGGTTGACAATATTGACTTATTTACAGGTAAAATGATCCTTTTTTTTTTTTTTTTTTTTAAAGGGATTTCTATGTGGATTTCTATGTCACCCCCCCCCTCCACCTCCCCGGCCCCCAGTTTGAGAACCACTGCCCTATATACTGTATATTTACATTGGGAGAAATTTGGGTTTTAAAAAATTTTTGTTTTCAAAAATGTGTTTTTTTCCCCACCACATATTTAAATTTTATTTTAATTCCTCTTTTCAGAAACTACACAGTTATGGTCCACTGCTCCTGATGATTGCATACTCTCCTGTCTTGGCAGTCCTCGATTAGTACAAATTCTTCTCGGAGAACAGACGGCTCTAGACATCCAGTCAGAGTCGGTGCTTGACTATGTCCCTTCATATTGCCAAGAGGTCCAGGTTGAATCAGTGGTTATTACCCAGTACATTCAGAATGAACCGGAGACAAGCATATCTGAGGAAAATGACGATAGCATACAATACGATGCACAAGAATGTGATCCAGTAGATACAAAAAATCCCACTGAAGTTGCTTATGAAGTGCTCGAATCGCTGGACTTGCACACTGTGGACATTGATTTGGATGAAAGAGCTGAAAAGCAAGATCCTGTCGAACTCGATGTTGTGGATATGGAAGCTGCTGATGCCAGAGATGAATCCCTAACTCTTCAAGGAGAGAAGGCAATGGTGAAGAATCAGAAGGAAGCGATAGAGTTGGTTAGCTTGTACACAATCAAACAGCCTTTTGTCAGACTAGAGAGGCTTGATCTTTCTGGTAGACAATTTTCTAATATTTTTAACCCTGGACCGCCGAAACGAGGCCGGCCAAAGAAGACTCCTCAAAATAAAACATTGTGCAGGAAGAAGCAGGAAGAGAAAAAAGTTACGGTTCCATCGGCATCAATGAACAAGTATGCTTTTATTATAATAATAATTATAATAATAATAATTTTAATTTATATAATACCTTCTCAAATCCAAGGTCGCTTTACATTTCTGGAAAAGAAATGTAAGTTTTTTTTGGTGACTGCACTGATTTTGAATTCTCTGCAGGCCTGCAGGACTTGGAAAAGGAATCTCCAGCATTGTTCCAAAGTTAAAGACATGTAAGAAGTATTTGATCACTAATTTGTTCTTATTTCCAATAATCATTAGGTCATAACTGTACCATGCAGTTGGGTTAATGCACTTTTGTGCTAATGGAAAAAAAAAGTGGCTCATATAACATGCACACTGTAACTATAATTAGGTTATTGCTTCTACCAGTTGTACCAGCTAGCTTATCTGTCTCGAGCTATGAACAAACAAAGATAAGAATGGATTCTATATTTGAACGTCCCCTTCCCATGAGATTACAACGTGTACTGGCAGTTTGGGGAAAAATGTCTGGAGTGAAAGCAGCCTGAGAGCTTGACAAAGTTTCACTTGCAGTATACAAAGCTGCTGTTACCACTTATTGTGCTTGCTCAGAAAATCTCTGAATTTCACACTCAGTTGTAGACCTAAATCGAGCCTCTTTATGATATGGATAAATGCATTTTCACTCTGTTTTACTTCCTGTGATTAATAGACGAGAGGTTAACCTTTGTGATGATACAGTCGGGTCCAAAAGTGTTTGGACAGTGACATAATTTTTGGCATTTTTACATCTGTACACCACCACAATAGATTTGAAATGAAACAATCGAGGTGCGATTGAAGTTTAGACTTTCAGCTTTAATTCAAGGGGTTTAACAAAAATATTGCAGTAACCGTTTAGAAATTACAGACTTATATATATAAAATGTGTGTATATATACATAGTCCCTCCATTTTCACAGGTTAATTGGACGAACTAGCATAATCAGAAATATTACAATTATTTTTTAATACTTGGATGCAAATCCTCTGATTGCCTAGCGTCTGCCTGAAGTGAAGTCTGGAACCCATATAGACCTCACCAAATGCTAAGTCCTCCACTGAGATGCTTTGCCAGGGCTTTACTGCAGCTGCCTTCAGTTGTTGCTTGTTTGTGAGTCTTTCTGTGTTCAGTTTTGTCTTCAGTCAGTAAAAAGCATGCTTAACTGGTTTGAGGTCGTCGGATATTTAAGAACATTCAGTTTCTTTGCCAGGAATTTAATTATGGAAATAATGAGGAAACAGGCCATGAAACTGTCTCAGTCAGTCGTCCAATTACTTTTGAGCCTGTGATAACGGAGGGACTCTGCAAAAAATGGCTGTAATTCCTAAACGGTTAATGCAGTATTTTTGTTGAAACCCTTGAATTAAAGCTGAAAGTCTACACTTCAATCACATGTCGATTGCTTCATTTCAGATCCATTGTGGTGGTGTACAGAGGCAGAAATTGTGAAGAATTGTGTCGCTGTCCAAATACTTACGGACCTGACTGTATATTGGTAACAAATAAAGCCATTACGACTAAAAACGTGGTGATTTGTACTGTACAAGTTACCTTATCAAATCCAATATTTGCATTTGCATTTTTCCTAGATACAGTAGTGAAAGGGGAATCTGGGGATTTTGCCTGCTCTCTCTGCTCCTTCCAGGATAGTGAGGAGATCCAGCTGCACCACCACCTCATTGTTCATCATCCAGAAGAATACAAGCGACTTTATGTGACTGAAGAAGTAAAGGACCCTCAGGACGTTGTGAGCACACACCATGAATCCGAAAACCAAAATAGCCCTGTTGGTAAGGTTCAGTCCTACAGAGGAGTACCGGTCTGTAAAACATGCCCCACTTGCGGCAAGACGTTCACTCGCAGCTCAGATATGAGAAGACATCAGGTGTCTCATACAGTGGATCGTCCTTTCGTATGCCAGAATTGCGGTAAGACCTTCAGGTACACCTTTGATTTGAGGAGACATCAGCAGCGCGTGTGCGTGCATAAAGGTTATGTGGTAGTGTACCGGAGAAGGGGTGAAGTCACAGAGGATGGAAGTGTAGAAATCAAGCTGGATGATTCAGGAGCTGTGTGTCAGGATCTCCACAGCTCTGAGAAAGCAGAATGTTTAAGTTCAAACTCGGTCATAAATGCTGGATCTGGAATTCAGCCCAACTCCCTGATGTCCACAGAGAAGCTTGCTGCGAGTGATGTATCGGAGCCCACACGTGGTTCGAGCTCAGTCCCGGTCAACTCACACTCAAGATGGCACTTGAGATCCACTTCACCTAACCATCCTCATAAGTGCTCTCAGTGCGGCGAAGGCTTCAAGTACTCCTACAATCTCAAAAAACACGAGGATGTTTGTGAAGGGAAGAGTCGGCGCACTGGTTCAGCACGGTGTCTTTCCAAAGAGCAAGAGTCTGACACATCTCAGCCTGGGACTGGTGTCTCTCCAGATCCTTCACTTCAAGAAACCTTCTGTATGGATGCGCAAGAACAACAGGGGAGTGCTGCTCAATCCACAAGGACAGATTCGCTTCTGACCAGCAGTCACTGTGAGAAGAGATATAAAGATGCTTGTACGCCAATAAGACACAAGCAGATTTGTGCGAGCAGTGAGCGATGCTTCAAGTGCGTGAAATGCGATGCCTTGTTCAAGACGGTGCTTGACGTCCAGAAGCACGTTCACGTTCACTGGGATGAGGACCCACTGCAGTGTTCTCACTGTGGTAAATGCTGTCCGAGTCAAAGTGAACTAGCGAGGCACAAGTTGGCGCATGAGAAGGAGAGCAAGCTTCCCTGCACTTTGTGCTCTGAGACTCTCGAGCGGCTTGACTCGCTGAGGGAGCACTACCTCAATGTCCATGACTTCAAAGGACCCTACCAGTGTTCCAAGTGTGCGAAAACTCACGTAGACCTCAAGGCGATAGTTAAACACATGAAGACGCATAACGAGGAGCGGCCTTATAAGTGTTCTCGTTGCTCGAAATGCTTCAAGCAGCGCAGTGCACTCACTGTACATGCAAAGATTCATTCCGGTTACAAGCCTTTCCTCTGTGAGGAGTGTGGGAAGTGCTTCAGCAGCAACATCAGTTTGCAGAGGCACTCGGTGTCCCACAAAACGGAACGACCGTACACTTGCCCTCAGTGCAACAATGGCTTTAAAACGCATTACGCTCTCAATAGCCATTTGGTGACGCATACGACAGGAGCGAGCATTCCCTGCGAGTTCTGCGGGAAGCTGTTCTTCCGAGCGTCCGCGCTGCACAGACACCACCGGACCCACACGGGAGAGAGGCCGTACAGCTGCCCTAAATGCGCCAAGACGTTCCTGACCAAGGGCGAGGTCGCGAAACACCTGCGCTATCATACGGGAGAGCGCCCCTTCCGGTGCACACAGTGCTCGAAGAGCTTCACACAGGCGTGTTACCTGAGCGTCCACATGCGAATACACACAGGAGAGCGGCCTTACACATGCCGCATTTGTAAAAAAGCCTTTGTTTGCAATACACACTTAAAAAGACACGTGCTCGTGCACACACAGGAAAGGCCGTTCAAATGCGACTGCGGAAATGCTTTTAATCAGGCATATTCTCTAAAGGTGCATCAGAGAAATCAGTGTCCCTTACAAAAGAAGCAGATTTAATTAACCATCTCGGTTTCTGATTCTTCCTTCACACATGCACTAAGACCTTTTAAAGACCTACAGCCATATATTACACATTTCGGGTTGTTGCCTGGTTTTCTTTTTCTCGTTTATCGCATATGAGAATACGTATTTTATTGTAGGTGCTACAAGGACTCAGAGAAACTTATATGATGATATAATATAATATAATATAATATAAGAAGTTTCCTTTTTAGGTTTTCTTCTTGTAAAACACTGACCATGTAAAGATAATGATTTATAACTTGAAATTGAGTTTTGAATTCTGAAATGCTGTCCATGAACACAAAGTTTACTTTTCAGTGTTAAGGGGGGTAACATGCCTCCAACCTCACCTTTTAAGTTTATAGCAAAATTAACCCTTTGGTTATTTTTTGTTTTGTTTTGGGGTTTTTTCCCAAAAGTATGAGATGCTTCAGTACATCTACTGTCAGGACTATATTGCTATTTCATAAAGCTTGAAAAATATGGATGATTTACAAGTTGTTTTGAATGACAAATAGAACCTATATTTGCTCTATTCTGGATATGTAGCTTTTATAATACATATTCACAGTTACATCTTATATATAAATAGAAATAAATCTTGGAACAGAAACAGACCCAGTTGTGAATGGAACAGAATTGGGTCCAATCAGAATATATGCATTATATGTACAAATACTGTAAAAGTCATTTGCATTTCCTAATACATGTAGAAATTATTCATGTCCTGTTGGGAAAATTCTGTAAAACTGGAGAAGTCCACACATACGCAGAGAGAGAGATACAGAGATAGCCCTGTATAAAAATGATCATGATAGATGCTTAAATTTGTCAGAAACGGAACACTACTCCCCTTCAACACCAAACTGCCTTATGGGTTTTCCGTATCTGCCAGTGTACGCTATCAGATGAACGCTAATCTTTTGGCACTACATAGGGAATAGGGTGTGGTTTCAGACAGAATTGTACAATAACTCATTTGTTTATTCATTTTTCTTCATTAACTGCTTTATCCTGTCTTGTGGCACCATGGAGTGGAGTCTATCCCAGGAACACTGAGCACAAGGCGTGAAAATATCCTCCTCTAGGGGCAATTTGGAGTAGCCAGTCCACCTATATGTATGATTTGGGGAACTCTGTGCTCTTTCAGGAAAACCACAAAGATGCAGAGAGAATCTGCAAAACTCCAGAGAGAGGAACCAGAGTTCAGGAATTGAACCCTGTACCCGAGAGCTGTGAGGAACTGAAATGTTGATGGGAAATCTGAACATTTATGCTGCAGCATCTAGTGTTGCTGCCACACAGCTCCAGAGTCCTGGGTTCAATCCTGAGCTTGGGTTTACTGTCGGTGTGAAGGTTCACATTGCGTTGAAATGCACATACATCCTACTGGGGTGAATTCTTCAGCCTTGCTAGTGCTACCAGGACAGGCTCTGATCTGGATAAAGCACTTACTGATGATGAGTGAATATATTTTTATGCCTTAATTTGCATGTGTAAGTCAAGTTTTGCAGTTGAATTACATTCCATTGAAATTGTTTTCTATGATTTGAATTTTTGTGCAAGGTTTCACTTGTATAATATAATAATATCCGGTGTTTTGTTTTGGCACAATTTTGCATTTGGTTCATCAAAATCAGATTCAAATTTTGCAAAAGATTTTAATTGTCTGCATCTGACCAGTATCAAATCGAATCCGAAGCCTTCTGTGTGAAATCAAACTATGGAATATATTTTCAATTTAATGTAATTCAACAAAAGAAAAAAGACTTGAATGAGAATTCAGGTTTGTAGATAGGGTATAGGGGCACATTTCTCATCCCATATTATGCATATATTATTGAATAAAATGCAACCTCATATTCCCAGTATGTTGAAGGATTTTACCGGAAGGAGATTTTGATGAAACGGAACCTTTATATTTACCCTATAGGTGGCAGTAGATGAGTAGGCTACTTTTGTTTTGATATTGTGTGCTGGAAAACCAACTGCACTGCACTCCCTGCCACCCTGCTTTGGTTCCTCCGTGGTGAGTATGCACTTGACTAGCCAATCATAACATAGGAAGTCTTATTAAGAGCCAATCATAAGGCTCGGGAGGCGGGACTTTTCGGAATACAGTACGCTAGATCCGTTGCCATGGACTTCCCACTCCCAGGAAGCTTGTGTTGTATTGTGTTGTTATTTCACTATACACATAGATAGCGATGCGTTTAAAAGACAAAATAACCGGTCTGTGAGGAATAATTGAGAATTTAGGCATGAGCTACGCTTAAGAAAACGATAACAGGTGACGACATTTTTTCATCCAGCTGTTTTGAAGCTCATTGGGTACTGGTGCTGCTGGGATGCTGTACCGGCCTTGAGGGCTAACTGTCTTGATTAAGTGTCATCCTGGATGACGGAAGTGTGTGTGTGTGTGTGTGTGTGTGTGTGTGTGTGTGTGTGTGTGTGTTACGCTTAAGTTCTTTGTGCTTTTCAGGACTGGTACTTGATGGGTGGAGGCAGGCTATCTCTTTGCCCCCTGCAATGAGGAGAAGGTCCTGTCCATTCCTACAGGAGGCGTGATGGCTGGTAAGGTGAAGTGGGTGACCGACATAGAGAAATCTGTGCTCATCAACAACTTTGAGAAGAGAGGATGGATCCAAGTGACCGACACCGAAGACTGGAACTTTTATTGGCAAGACAGCAGTTTTTTTTGATAAATTATAAGCATCTGCACACTAAAAGGAAAAGCCCACCCTGAAACACAAAATATATTCATATTGAAATATCTGCGATAGTGACTCTGCTGCTCATTTGTCGGTTGGTGCTGTATTTTTGTTATTCCAGTGAGAGGTTAGCAGTTACGTAGTTATGGGGGGGGGCTGGGGGGTATATAAATGGTAAATTGTCTGCACTTATATAGTGCTTTTATCCAAAGTGCTTTACGCTGTGTCTCATTCACCCATACACTCACACCAGTGGTAGCAGAGGTGCCATGCAAGGTGCTAACTTGCCATCGAGAGCAACTTGGAGTTCAGTGTCTTGCCCAAGGACACTTCAGTATGTGGAGTCATGTGGGCCAGGAATCGAACCGCCAACCCTACGATTAGTGGACAACCCGCACTACCACCTGAACCACAGCCACCCACTAAATAAAAATCAGCAATCTAGAACATAAGGGATAATAAACTGATTTATTTGTTAGTTCCTAAAAGGAAAAACACCAGCGCTTCTGTTCTCACTCACCATTTTCCAGCAATGATCAATGTCGTATTAACGAGAAATCCTCCATAGAAATAGTCGAGACAGCAAGTATTGGACTCAAAGTTTGTGATCTTTGAGATGATGGAGGCATGTTGGTGGAGGTATTAGCTTTGGAACCTGATCTGTTTGAGCAGAGATTACAGATGAGGAATCTGTAAAGTGCTGCCGCATCGCTCTCTTTAAGTGTACATGAACTAGGGGCTAATTCCTACTGGTGTCACTATCAACAGATCATTTAACTCAGAATTTCATCATAAAATAAATATTGTGCTGAAAATGACATTGATTATAAATATTGATGTACAAGTTGTTCACAGTGGAGTTTTCCTTTAAGCTGATTTGCATCATCAAATGCAATTTTTTATTTATTTTTTTGTGTATTTTTTCTCCTATAAAGCTCATCTTTGTCATGATTGAATGTGTCGTCTGCAGGATGAGCATCCAGACTATTCGTAATGTGTTCAGCGTAGACACACGATACCGCCTATCTGATGATCAAATGGTTAACCACTTCCCAAACCACTATGAGCTGACGAGAAAGGATCTAATGATCAAGAACATTAAGCGCTACAGGAAGGAGTTGGAAAAGGAGAGCAGCCCTCTTGCTGAGAAAGATGAAAATGGGAAATATGTCTACCTGGGTATGCTTAACAGCCTGTTAATAGCCAGCCCATACCTCTGTTTTGTCTAACTGGGTACTCTGCTTCATCTTTATCTGTCTCTTTTATCTGTCTGCTGTGGACAGATTTTGTGCCAGTGACGTTCATGCTCCCTGCGGACTACAATCTTTTTGTAGAAGAATTCCGTAAGAGTCCGTCCAGCACGTGGATTATGAAGCCTTGCGGCAAGGCTCAGGGGAAAGGCATCTTCCTTATCAATAAACTCTCTCAGATCAAGAAATGGTCACGGGACAGCCGCACTTCCACGTAAGATACACTAGGGGAGGTAAAAAAAAATGTCACATGGCATGGATTGATTGATCGACCAATCTATATATCTATTTATCTATCTATCTATCTATCTATCTATCTATCTATATATATATATATATATATATATATATATATATATATATATATATATATATATGATATATGCATACGCATACATACACTCACCATCCACTTTACTAAAAACAATGCAGTTATCCAATCATTCAATTATGTGGCAGCAGCACAGTGCATAAAATCATTCAGATACAGGTCAAGACAAACATCAGAATGGTGTGATCTCTATGACTTTAACTGTGGAATGGTTGTTGGTACCAGATGGGCTGGTTTGAGTTTTTCAGAAGCTACTGATCTCCTCGGATTTTCACACACAGCTGTCTCTAGAGTTTACACAGAATGGTGTGCAAAACAAAAAAACTTCCTGCGTGTGGAGGGTCTGCAGGTTGAAACACCTTGTTGACAACAACTGTGGTGAGTAGAAAAGCATCCAGTTGAAGACTGGAAAAAGATCCGGTGATTTTTTTTCCCTCCTAATCTTCAGCTGTCCAGTTTGGGTGAGTCTGTGCCCTTGATGGCCTCAGATTCTGGTTCTTGGCTGACAGGAGTGGAACTGATGTGGTCTTCTGCTGTTGTAACTCATCCACCTCAAGGTTTGATGTGTTGTGCATGCTGGGATGCTTTTCTGTTCAGCACGGTTGTAAATGAGTTACTATATCCTTCCTAGCACCTCAAAACAGTCCAGGCATTTCCCTCTGACCTCTCTCATCAACAAGGCGTTTCCTCCCACAGAACTGTCACTCACTCATGTTTTGTTTTTGTTTTTCACACTATTCTGTGTAAACTCTAGAAACTGTTGTGTGTGAAAATCCCAGGAGATCAGCAGTATCAGAAATACACAAACTAGCCCATCTGGTACCAACAACTATGCCATGGTTAAAGTCAGAGATCACACTTTTCCCTCCTGTATCTGCATGATTTTATGCATTGTGCTGTTGCCAAATGAGTGAATGATTGGATAACTGAATAAACGAGCAGGTGTATAGGTGTTCCTATTAAAGTGTATGGTGAGCATAGTGCCCTGTATGTGTATATGCTTTGCTCATAAATAATAACAGGGATCATTAAAACTGCATTTTTTTATTTATTTAGCACTGCCCTGAATAAGCTCTTTCACATAACAGATATTTAAGAAGGCAGCACGATACATTAAGAGCCTGGGGGGGGACTTTTTTTTCCGTTTAGTACTGCCCTTCACAAGCTAAATAAGATATTTACATGTTTCCCAGAAGACAACATAATAACAATTTACACCAATCATCATGTTCATGAATTTTGCAGATTCTGCAAGGGGTATGTAAACTTATCAGCACAACTGTACATATATAACGTTCACCATTGGTTTATGCAGACTATAGAATTACTCTTGTGTGTGAACGTGGATAATTAAAAGTGATAATTCAGTCTTTTTCTACTTATTTATGGTTAGGTGTGAGTCAGTACGTTGTTCTCTGCTGCATACAAACACTACGTAATTCCTTTGTGCCCTGAAATCATCATAGTTGTCCGTACCCAGAAGTGAGAATGTCCTCTTTTATGTTTTCAGCTTCATGGCAGCTAACAGTGGAAAGGAGGCATATGTGATCTCACTGTATATCGATAATCCGTTGTTGATTGGTGGGAAAAAGTTTGATTTGCGTCTGTATGTTTTGGTCTCAACCTACCGGCCTCTAAAGTGTTACATGTAAGTATTGTCCACGAACCCTAGATACCTGTAACCAGTGTTTTTATAATAATAATAATTTTTTTAATTATTTCAAACTGGACACATTTATTTATGATGCTGTTCTTGCTTTTTCAGGTATAAACTTGGCTTTTGTCGGTTTTGCACGGTTAAGTACACCCCCAGTACTAGTGAACTGGACAACATGTTTGTGCATCTGACAAATGTGGCAATCCAGAAACATGGGGTGAGTGTCATGTCAAGTGTGTCTGTGTTTGTATGTGTATATTTGCTTGTATGTGGTCGTATTTGTGTGCCTGTCCAGAGAATTAAAAAAGTTATAAAAGAGGAAGATAAAATATTTCCATCGAACACATAACAAAGCATGCTTTGGAAGAATCCCAAATGGGTTGTATTGCTTTATCTCCATGGTGTCTTTGCTGGGAGTCTTTTAGAGGAAAAAAGACACTAACAATACAGTCAGTCAAACAAGCCCGATGCTACAGAATAATTCATTTAGCTTATTGTAATTATACGCTTATACCTAGATTACAGGGATGTTAAAACCTCACTGTATATTTGCTTAGGCCACAATAAGACGACTGAGTATTTTATAAATAATCACATCACAACATTGGTGAACACAGCTCGCTTCTGATTGGTCAGAAGGTGTTGATTCATTTTCTACAGCAGCACGGCTCGGTCACTAGTGCTGTCTGCAAGGTTTGTAGAAATACACTCAATCTAATACTTTATTGTGTCTTTAGGAACAACGTATATTGATACTTGTATGACAGACATTCAGTCGAAAACGTGTACGTATTAATATAGTGAAGTTTGCTTAGTGTTTTTCTAAGGAGTCTCCAGTGACAGCTTTGAAATAAAGTTAAAACTGTTCATTTATAGTTTCTAACACGGGAAAGACTTTGTGGTTTCTCGATGCACATTAAGGTCTTATTAACTTCAAGTGGGAGAGAAAAAACTGTTTATAGCAGTTTATAACAAACAGCCAAGATGACAAGAACTAACTTGTTTCACGGAATATTCCATAACGTTAAATGTAACTATAAATGGATAAAAAGTGTAATGTTTTAATCATTGTTTAATTAATACAAAATTGTAATCATTATTAATCAGATGGCTGTGGTATGAGAGGTATAAGGCACTTGCTGTTTTTGGAAACTAATCAACTTCACTTTGTGATTGGTCTCATCACACCACCCCGTTGTTCATTATATTCCTGTAGCAGCACGCTCCATCGTGTTTTTATTCCTTACGGAAATACATACACATGTGACAGTAAGATCTCTTTGTGTTGTGCAGGATGATTATAACCCTGTTCATGGAGGTAAATGGACAGTCAATAACCTGCGTCTGTATCTAGAAAGCACCAGAGGAAAGGAAGTCACTAACCATCTCTTTGACCAGATCCACTGGATTGTGGTACACTCCCTCAAAGCTGTGGCTGTGAGTGAACACACACACACACACACACACACACACACACACACACACACACACACACACACACACACGCACACACGCAGTTTAACAATCAAATATATTCATTTATATTTCACCATTACCAACACTGATTTAAAGTAGCTAAAACTACTGTGATGATCAAATTGTTTTGGTCCAAATAGCATCATAATACAGTATTCATATAGAAAGTTGAAAAAGACATAGCAATATCGCTTATGTCACGATAATTATGTTAACGAATTGTTGTACAATATATGGGCATGACCTCGATCATTTTTGCTGACCTTGATATTGCCCATTGTGTTTACATGTGTGTTTGTTTACATAACGATGAATGTCGCCAAGATTTTAACCATTCGCTCTGCCTCTGTCCTCATGTCCGCTCTAGGCCTGTCAAATTAACATTCAAACTTCGACTCTTAATCTTAGAGTTTAAGATAAAAATGCACATTCGAATGCAAAAACAATGCAATTAAAAGGTTACTGCTCTTTGAAAGGGTGTACTTGCATTATTATGCTGTTGTATTATCATTACATCAATATATAATGTGGCATAAAATGGACTTAAAATGGCAATAATATCATTTATCGCAATTATTTCTGGAACAATGTATTGTCCAACAAAAGTAGTTATCGTGACTGGTTGAGTCATTGCTTCATCAGTATGATTTTAGCCAATGCCTTGGATCCCTGATTTCAGATGATTTCATCAGCAAGGTGCTATTTCAGGTTGGATTAAGTGGGTAGGATTTCAGTCTTTTTATATATATATATATATATATATAAGATATTCTATATATATTTCTGTAAAGCTGCTTTGAGACAATGACCGTGATAGAAAGCGCTACACAAATAAAACTGAATTAATCAGAGAGGTTTGAGTTCTGTCCTTGCACGACAAAATTGTAAATGTTTTCACGTTAAAAAGCTGACGCTCTGCACCTTAACCTCGTAATCCTTGCTTTAATTTCAAGTCTAATGGGAGCTGAAACAGCAAAAACTATCGCTTCCCACATACACACTGAACATGTCACTTATATTGCCCTGTTTCTCTCTTCTTTCATAGACACTATCTAATTGGTAGTTGACAAGGAGGAGTTTTTTTTTGTAGCATAAATGCATTTGTTAAAGCTCAGTATATCTCAGCTCTGTGGTTAAAATTTTTTAAAAAGCCTTTTTTGCACAGTGGTGCAATAATATATACACATCTATGTAGTGTCCACATCTGTGCATAGCAAATGTTTTGTATATAATATAAATAATGAATGTGCTTAGGTCAGTGTCACGTGTTGTAATGTTTATACAAGCACAATGAGCGCTAGATGGCAGGTTCAGAAGTCTGATTCAGACTATGTACACCTTATATAAACTGTCCTTTGGTGTAACATCACATGAAATTAAATAGGCCTGGCAGAAAAGTAAACTAGGTACTTATTTCCTTATATAGCAGCTTTTTCACCACACAAGCCTGTTACATTAGTGACGTTTAAATTACTTGCATGATTTCTAATGCATTCACACTACAACAAATTCCAAATGTATAATATGAAAATAAATTTGTTAACGAAACTTTAAAAATAATAATAATAATAATTATCTGTACTTTGTGATAACCTCAAAATGAGGCACTACATCTGCCCAAGTACAGCATTTCTTTGTAATAATGGAATTTCTAACCACAAAGCATGCTTTACCTAATGCTTCCTTTGTTTCCTGTCCCTCGCAGCCTGTTATGATCAACGACAAACACTGCTTCGAGTGCTACGGCTATGATATCATTATTGATGACAAGCTGAAGCCGTGGCTTATTGAGGTGAGTATTGTGTCCAGAGTATTGTAACTTGGACTGGCGTCATGTTTACCGAAAATACACCCGTCCAAAGAATCGTTTGAATTGTTTGTACGTGTGCCAGAACTCTTCAGACTTGTGTAGAAAAGGACAAATAATCCAAATTTTCTTGCCTCATGTGAAATAATACATGAATAAGATGTAATGTGTGTGTTTGTATGTTGTTAGTCACTGGGTAATTTTAAGGCCATGTGAATAAGCAAAAAGATAAGCATCAATACAAACTTATATTAATTACTCTGGATGGGATTTATTTTAGGCATAGGTATAGCATTTTACAAGTGTTTACAGTGTGTTTACAGTATTTACAATCAAAAGGAGTGGAAAAACCCCATGAAGATAGGGTTACAATATATCCGTGTCAGTCTATCTGTAACTAAATCAGTTTTAGTGTAGGTTCTTCCCTTAGAGGCTAATGGTTTGCTTTAGAGTATAAGGGCCTAGCAATTAAGTAGGGTGTGTGTCTGTATATATGTATGTATGTATTCAAGCATGTAGACTACACCCACCTCTGCAGCACTGTGATAATGTAATACACTTCCTGTAAATAACATCTTTGTTTTTATAATGACATGAGAAAATATCTGAGTCAGTATGCACATAAACTCTGCCTATCACCACTCATACAGGTGTGTGTGTGTGTGTGTGTGTGTGTGCGCGCACGTGTTTATGTCAGGTAAATGCCTCCCCTTCGCTCACCTCCAGCACTGCGAATGACCGCATTCTGAAATACAATCTCATCAATGACACACTGAACATCATTGCCCCGAATGGTGAGATCCCAGACTGCAGATGGAACCGCACCCCGCCTAAAGAGGCTCTTGGCAATTACCAAGTCCTGTGAGTAGTTACTTCTTCCACCAATAAGGATGCAATGCATGTGGTACCATCAGCAGCCATCATTAAAATTATAGAATACAGAAAGCATAAAATGTAGCATGTTGTTATATGTTTTTCAATAACGTCTCGTTGATATTCTTATTGAGAAGCACAGATTTTATCATTCTGGTACAAATGCTTGTAGATCAGTCGATGTGAATCACAAAGGTGTATGAGAAAGTTTAGAATAAGTATCAGGTATGTCTATAGGTGGTGCCTATGTACAGTCATGTGAACAAATAAGTACACACCATGGAAATTGTTGCCTTTTTTTTTTTTTTTTACATATTTGGATAAGCAAACATTTGATCCTCTTTGAAACAGTGCCTATTGATAAAGTTGATAGACTCTATCAAATGACACATAAAATTGACATTTTATAGTAATTTTCTCAATTTAAATGAACAAAAAGCAGAAAAGTCATGTGGGAAAAGTAAGTATACCCCTAAATTTATCACACCTTCAAATCCATAAAATTAGAATCAGGTGTTGAAGATTGGGTGCCACTGATTAGAACCTGCTTACGGAGTACAGGTGGAACCTGTCTTATTTATACCCCTCTCATATCTAGTGTCTGGTTTTCCCTTTGCTATTGAGATGTGTGGTGCCATCATGCCAAAATCTAAAGAGTTCTGTAGGGCCTTCCGAAAAAAGGTTGTGGATGCCTATGAGTCTGGCAAGAAATTTAAAAAGATCTCCAAATTATTTGAAATGCATCGTTCCACTGTAAGGAAAATCATCTACAAATGGAGCAGATTTCAAAAGACTGCCAATTTGTCCAGGACTGGCCGTCCCAACAAAACCTTCAAACATCTTGCAGCTGAAAGAATATTCCAAATATCAAAAATTCCAACAAGCCAATGTCAGACACTGGTGGACAATTATGCAAAACGTTCACAAAGTTATTTCTGCTAAAGGGGACAATACTAGCTTTTGAGGCCAAGGGTGTACTTACTTTTTCCACAGACTAATATAATATCTATTGATATTTATGTTGAATAAATATCAATAGAATAAATATTTTTGTTCAAGTATATCATTAATAATAGGCACTGTTTCAAAGATGATCAAATGTTTGCATGTCCAAATATGTTAAAAGCCAACAATGTCCATGAGGTGTACTTATTTTTTCACATGACTGTTCAGCACAGCAAGTGGCACAGCAAGTAGTGGCCCCTGCTTTGATCTTGAGCTCAAGTCACTGTCTGTGTGGAGTTTTACATGCTCTGCCTGTGTTCGTGTGGGTTTCCTCTGGGTTCTCCAGTTTCCTCCCATCTCTCAAAAACAATTGGCTACTCCGACTGGCCCCTAGGTGTGAATGAGTGTGTGTATGTCCATGTGCATGGAGCCCCATGGTGGCTCCAATTTTGTATTAATTCCCAGTGACCCTTCCCTCTAAGAATACAAGTGGACTGAACCCATGCCAAATCCTACACCATAACTGAACCACTGTTTCCTCTTTAATTTGTTACTTGTCTATATATCACCTATGTCTGTCTGAAACTTGTATGTATGACACATGCTGTTCACATCTGTGTTTACACTTCTCTGTCTCTCCCAGTTATGACGAAGAGCAGGCTATGAGTGAGAATGCAGATCGTGACCTCCGGAGTCGCTCGGGTCAGTCACTCGGGTCAAAGAGCACAAAATCTGGCAGTGCGCGTCCAGTCACAGCCACCTGGAAGTAAGACCACAATCCTAACCACATAGTTGACTTTTATTTCCTCCCCATAAAGCAGAGATGGGCTGTGGGAACATGAAAGCTTTGAGTGAGAAATATGAGAGAATTTACCTGCACATTCCTGCATGATGTTACAGTGAAGACCAAGAGAGACAGAAGAGTCCCTTTTGTTGCATGAGGAAATTTTAGGATTTTTGACAATTTTTCACAATTGAAAAGAAAGTGAGAAGGAAAACATCAACCAAAAAAAGGACTGATTAAGTGATAGAAGGTGGGAAAAATCAGGAAAAAATGTCCTTACTTATGGACACTTACACTTTCACATAAAACTAGTTAACTGTCAAGGAAACAGTGTTTCTTGGTATTTTGTATGAAATGTCAGTCACTTTTTTATGTCACTTATTTATTGTTTATGCAATATACTTTAAAAATAGATACTGATATTTATGGAAAAGCTTCTTCAGTATTGCGTCTTCTGTGTAAGAAGACAGAAGAGAAACGTTGCAGAACATGATGTAAAATCTGACCACATTTGTTCAATCAGGCCAGTAATGCAACATCCTTTAAAGATGAAGTGCTCGGCCTGAAGATGGTTTTGAGACTGTGGAGGAGGAGATGGAATAAACTGTCCAAAATGTCTCTGCTCGGTGTCTTGGCTTATTTAACAATGTCACATTAACAGCTGTGCCACTCAGTCATCAGTTATGGTGACCTATTGAAATAGTTATAAAACTAACACATAAAGTGTGAACATGATCTGCACTAGACCCAAACAAGTTACTTGTGTTTGTCACTTTGTTTAAGCTTAAAGATGTATAAAGTGCTTAGGGCGGGCGTAGTGACATTGTTTCAAAATAATGTTGGTGGACACTTATGGCGGGCATAGTGACATTGTTTCACTGCGTGGGATCAAACTAAAATGGCCTGAGTGCAGCATCCATGATGTCACTATTAGCTTTGAATGACACGCATAGCTATTAGACAAGCCTGATTTTAATTAGGAGACAGAGAGAGGGTGACAAACGTTACACACCAACTGCTGCTCTTTTCGACACCTCCCTGCTCTGCTGCACCTGTTTTTATTTAAAACTAACATGACTTCCTCAAAAGCATGACACAGTTTCAGAACCCACATGAAACCAGAAATCAGGCCATATGACCAAAGAATATTTTTGGAATATAGTTTTGAACACCGCTGACATCCATTGAAATAAATGTGAGGGTTTGATCATATTTGTTCATGGAAACATCCACATTATAAATTGCACTGCATTTTACTCAATAAAGTGAGTTTAAGAGTTTAGACCTTATATCTGGGTTAAATAGTGGTTGATAATGTGAACTTTTAGGATTTCACACTCAGGGGATGTGAAATTACATCCCACATCCAAGTGTGTTGCCAGATTGAATACAAAAATTGTATCTACTGTGTTTCTCAGGAATAAAAAATTCTATAATAATAAATAAATACTATAATATTGTACATTAAGTTATTTAGTAGGCAGCACAGTGATGCAGTGGGTAACATTGCCACCTTGCTGCTCCAGGGGCCCTGGTTTGATCCTGAGCTCAGGTGAAATTGTTCTCTTTAGTCACATGGTTTTGTTTGGTAAATCTGTACAGAGCTACACATTCCAGAAGTGTTTAATACTCTCTAAACATAGGGGTTTGCCAGCACCACGTTGGTTGTGCCTTCATCAGTGGATGTTCGTGAACGTTGTGGACTGAGTTCGTCCGCAATACTTCTAATTTTTTTTAACTTGGCAACAGTGTCATGTAATGTGCTTGCCATGCTTCCTGTTAAAGTCCATCACTAACTTGTGACAGTCTCCTGATCCATCCTTGAGAATGATTTCAATAAGCTGTTCTTTTGTCAAAAGCATATATATATATATATATATATATATATATATATATATATATATATATATATATATGTAGGAAGACATTTCGCTAAAAAGTGTTAATTTCCTCTATGTATGAAGACTTTTGGGACACCCTGTGGTTTATAACTAGCCTAACCCACATCGGGGACAAAAACCTAGAAATCCAGTTCCCCTGTAAATAACATAACTGCCAAAAGACAGATGTTCTAGGGCAGTGGTCACCAACCCTGTTCCTGGAGATCTACCTTCCTGTAGGTTTCATCTCCAACCGAAATCTAACACACCTGTTTTAGTTGATCAATAACTTCTTAAGGCACTGTTTAGATGGTCAGGTGGGCACGATTATGGTTGGAACTAAAGTCTTCAGGAAGGTAGATTTTCAGGAACAGGGTTGGTGACCACTGCTAAAGGGCCTTCTTTGCTCCTGAATCATTCAGGGTTTGCCCTGGCTTTCCTGGCCCACAATCAAATTCAAATTGAAATCAAAGATTGCTTCCATATGTATACTTTGTTCTGTATATGCAACTTTCTACAGTGTCTGTGTAATAATTATAGAAGAAAGAAAGAGGGAAGAAGTCTATGAAATCTGGCAACCCTTCCTCCCAGAGGAGGATCCTGTTGGGACCGAGCATTATGATTTACTTCATTCAGTTGCGTTTTGAATGACCCGTTTTTGAGTCATTTCCTTAAGAACAAACAACATGCAGGAACAATCTACATGCTGCTATTCCGACGTCTGTGTGATTCAATGTAATAACCGAGCATAAGGTATTTTTTGTATTATAAAATGCCCCATTTGACAAAGATTTCATTACTTCGTACTTATGAATCGATTCTCTCGAGTTCCCCCAAAAAAAGAATCATTCAAAAAGAGCCGATTCATTCGCGAGCCGCGAGACATCACCAGATCCCCTGCACTGGAATAAAGTTGGTTGGACGTTAGATATTCGCAGATATGCGGAAATTAAGGGACCGTCTCTAAAGTTATATACGACATTGTTAAACACGTTTGTAACTTCAATAGCATTTGAAGGGAATGACTTACAGTCATATAAGCAACTGTAAAGTGTTCATCTAGGTGTCAGCTATAACGCACACCTCTTAGATTTTTGATATGTAATAAATGAGCCCATTCTGTAGTGAAATATATGGCAATATTTACATATGATTTAATAGTTTATTTTGTTAAATATCAATAATCTAAGAGGTGTGCCTTATAGTTGACACCTAGAAGAACACTTTACAGTTAGTTGTGTGACTGTAAGTCATTCCCTTCAAATGCTGTTGAGCTTTAAATTATGCTATATTTTGTGCATGGGTCTATTCTGCAGTGAAATTCATATCTAATTTACATGTGATTTAATAGCTTATTTTAATAAATATCAAAAATCTAAAAGGTGTGCGTGATACCTGACACCTATATGAAAACTTTCCTGTTGGTTGTGTGACTGTAAGTCATTCCCTTCAAATGCTATTGAGCTTTAATTTATAGTATATTTTGTGTAGGGACCCATTCTCTAGTGAAATTCATATCTAATTTGCATATGATTTAATAATTTATTTTATTAAATATCAAAAATGTAAAAGGTTGACACCTTAGATGAACACTTTCCAGTTGGTTATATGACTGTACATCATTCCCTTCAAATGCTATTGAAGTTAGATATAGTGTATAAAAATGTCGTATGTAACTTTAGAGACGGTCCCTTAATTTCCGTATTTCAGCGAATGTCGAACGTCCAACGTCAAACTAACTTTTTGCCAGTATCCCCCTGCTGCCTGTCCAGGCATTCGGTTATGGAGCGGCTGTGAAGAACGGGGCAAGAAGTGTATGACCTATCTAACAAGGCTCTGTATTTACGCACAATTTCTCGTTTAGATTGGACCAAGGTAAAGTAGATGTCTAACACCATGTTTATAGTGTGTCTGGAACCGAACTTTGTCATTAAAATGCTTTCGTATAAGTCTGTTTGGAGGCTGTGAATATCCAGCTAACGTTAGTCGCTAGCCTGCTTAGTTAGCCGCATTAAGCTACGTGATTAAACGGCTTTTCCGTGTCAGATTACCTGATAACTTTTTTTTTTTCCTCTAACAACCAGGTTGGCTGTTTGAAGTTGATTATAAATGTTTTCTCGGCTTTAGGACCGCTAAATACATTATAAAGCACAACAGAAAACTTGTCAAATGTTTTAACATGTCCGTGTTGCTCGGATGGACAGCGTTTGGGCTTGGAGACGTGCCCTAGCTAACTACTCAATGCTTAGCTGGAGGTTAAGGATTTAAAGCTTAAAAACTCTTCAGGTGTATAAAAATCAAACTGAACATGTACGTGGTACACCAGCTGTAAGTATCTAACCAAGCATATGTGTTCCACTTAGAAACCATGCTTCATTTTGCTGTCATTGCACCACTGTGTAGCATACTGCTGCTGCTACTACTGCTTACTGTTTTTACATTTATAAGTAATGTGTGGGGTTTTAATTATTTTATTATTACTTCTTAATTTTTGTTGGTGGTTTCCGGATATTAGACTTGTGTTTTTTTTTTGTCTTGCGATAGATGACTAAACCAGCATTAGACAGGCGGGGCAGGGCAGTGTTAAAATCTTCATGGGTGTAATACCAAATCACCCCCTGCTGGACATGCAGTGCACTATGTAAGGGGTAGAAGCCGTTGGGTTAGACCTCATCTAGCGCACTTCTAAAGGGAGTATTGAGCCGTTTCAGACCAGACTTCGGTCTGCTGTCAGAAGTTCCTTGCAATGTATATTTTCCCCAGGTGTATACACTTCTCTCAAAATACGTCTTTAAGTAGATAACCTGTATTTAACTGTCTGAGAGGTGCTCAGATTTGTTGATTTAACCCTGAGTCTGTGTTCAAGATGGACGTTTGTCTTTTTAAAGCCCTTTGTCCTAGCCAGCATAACCTTGGAAGATGTGAATCAGCTGTCATTACTACAAATGGGCATACAATCTTAGCCTATATTTGTTAACGTGTTAATCTTGACGTCGATAAAGTGTAACCTTGACTAGAAACTTTCAAGACAAACAGTTTAGGGTTTGGTACTTCTGTGATAATCAGTCTTTTACGTCTCAGGAACAGTGGTATGTGTTAAGAAGTGAAAGCAGCCTTGTGCCACAGTGGTTCCTGCTTTTGTTGAGCATTAAAGCGTGAGGATTTGAGTTTATGGGGAATCAGGAAGTAAGATGGAAAAGCCCACGGCCATGATGTGCAACCTTTCCACTCTGTTATTTTGGTAGTGTTTCCCTTCATTATGACGTCTTCTTTCCATCTGTACTAGAATGCAGGAGAGGTGAGAGAAGGCATACATACTCAGGCATACATTTACCCGGAATCGACCATCAATCGCGCGTGGCTACCGCCATTCCGTCGTCAATCGCGCGTGGCTACCACCATTCCGTCATCAATCGCGCATGGCTACCGCCATTCCGTCATCAATCGCGCGTGGCTACCGCCATCATATGGCTGTCTCATGTAGTGATGAATTGCAACAAAATAAGGAAAGTTTTAAACGTATTAGGTCAGTGTGTCCCCTGGACTGGAGTTGTGAGAGAATAATGTAATGATCATCCATCTGGCCATTATTTCATTATGAGGGGTGTGTGTGTGTGTGAGAGAGAGAGAGAGAGAGAGATTTGGAAACTTTGTAATTGGGGAAAATCACAGAACAATTAGAAGATTATCTGACTATTTATAATGATATCATGAGTTAACAGTCCGTGCCATCTGAGCCGAGCAAACTGTACAGCATGTTACTTTGGTTCTGCTCTGAGGCAGCTGCAGTGGCTGGGGGGCTGACTGAAACCCAGTGGAATATTTCTAGCACAGGCTGAGTACAAAAATGTCTGCTGATGTTCCCACAATTGTCATGTGTGTGTGTGTAGCTGACAGTACAGCTGCACCCGGGACACTCGCAACGAACTGCACGAGGGAATTAGAGAGAGGTCGTGTAGGGCCAGCAAACCTCGGCCGACTTGCATCTCTTTAGGAATGTAGGAGAAATTTCCCAATAAGGTAAAACAGTTGCGCGGTCACCTCATGGGAGCTCCCTGTTACTTTTGTTATTGACTTTACACGCATTGCACAAGACGTGTTCAGATATAGTGCTGTTATAAATGCTCACCTTTAGACACTGATTTGACTTTCCATATCCACGTGTGACTGACGGTGCAGGTTAGTACCAGGAATGCTTTCCTCAAATCAGCATCTTGTGCAATAAAATCCTGGACCACAAATATTGGTGTGTAGAAGTTTTAAACTATGTTAAATATCTGGGCAGCTGTGAATCATTTTGCGAGACTTGTTTAGCTCTTCTCATTGACGGTTTTCTCTATTTGTTTGCATGCTTGCAGTTGACTTGCACTGTAATCTGATTACCGCAGATATAAGCTCTTTACCCATAGGCAGTTGTGTTTGTGGTGGTGTGAAATTAGGAATTCCAATGTGAACTGTTTATTGTAGAAAATGTCATGTATTATGACATAAGTTTGACTTTTTGTGCAGGTTTTTTTTGGGCTCAGTGATGATACTTTGACTTTGCTTGTTGCTTTTTACTATTGGAAATTCACATGACCTCTCTCAGGTATTCTTCACGCATCAGTGTAGCCGCATGCACTTTTTCTTCTTTGAAGGAATATAAAGTATGACTAGAAACAACAATAATTAGCCATTTCTGTGAAATGACGTTTAGTATGGTTTGTTATTCACCAGCAAAAAAGGTATGGCTTGGTTGATTTAATTACTCCATTAGGTGGAGTAGGATGGAGACTGGGGATACAAGATGCCCAGGTTTGGGTCCTCCAAGTTGTCCAGGACCTTTCAAGGACATTTACATTTAGCGGTCCATCACAAAGAGTAACTCATTATGAACATTATTAAATCATCATTATTAAAATCCCACTCTCATCTTATCTTATCTGTCCTTATCTTTTGCTTATTGTCATATTCAGTCATTTGTGGTCACACACATTTGCTAAAATACATTTTCAATCTTGATAAGTTTCTTGATGGCGATAACATGAAACTCTCTCTGTCCTCCATCAGAAATGCGTAGAACAGCAACTCGAACAAGCCTCGGTGATGATCCTGACATCACCAAGCACTCGGATTTCAGCCTTGATGCGGTTTGTGTGAAAAGGTCTGAGGCACTCTTGATTTCTCCACAGAGGCTTTTAAGCATGAACCAGTTCTCAGAATGTCGAGTATGTCCGTCTGATAACAGAAATCATAGTGTGTGTGCAATTTAAACAGGTTTGAGTCGTAGCGTCTTCAGTGCTTATCAGAGAGCCTTCAGCCTCAGGTCTTTTCCGCAGTGCTCACATGATCAAGTGCTCTGTGTTAGGGGCCTGTGTTTGCTTTCCGTGTCGTAATTTCTTAAGAATCCTGCTTCATAATGAAAACTTCGGGCTTATTGATCGTTGGGAGTTCTTGAGTCCTTCTCGTGGTTTTCAGTAAAGGACGGTCATAAATATTTGTATTTGTGTGTGTGTGTGTGTGTGTGTGTGTGTGTGTGTGTGTAAGTAAACTAGTAATTGTATCAGTGTTTTATATGGGTGTTTTTTGATGTGGTAGCTTGCAGCTTGATTGCTCTGTTTTGCTCATACATGTTTACTAGATTTGATGTGTATTTCTGTTCTCCTTTTCTCACAGCAGGATGATGTATTTAGAAATGTCATATCTGTAATACACTTGACCGAGCACTTTTATTAGGAACACATACTGTACACATACTCATTCATGCAGTTATTTAATCATCCAATCATGTGGCAGCAGCGCAGTGCATAAAATCATGCAGATACAGCTTTGTATCAGCAGCTTCAGGTAATGTTCACATCAACCGTCGGAACGAGGAAAAATGTGATCTCGGTGGCATGATTGCTCATGCCAGACAGGCTGGTTCGAGTATTTATATAACTTCTGATCTGGGATTTTCACACGCACAACAGTCTCTAGAGTTTACGCAGAATGGTGCATTAAAGGAAAAACAATCATTCAGCTGCAGTTCTGCAGATGAAAACGCTTTGTTGATGAGGGAGATCAGCGGAGAACGTCCAGACCTATTTGAGCTGGTAGACAGGCTACGGTAAGTCAGATAACCACTCGGTATTTGTGTTGAGGAGAAATACAGCTAAGAATACACAACACGTCTATCCTTGAGGTGGATAGGCTACAACAGGAGCAGACCACATCAGGTTCCACTTCTGTCAGCAGAGAACAGAAAGCTGAGGTTGCAGAGACTCACCAAACCTGGACAGATAAAGACTGGGAAAACGTCGCTTGGTCTGATGGATCTCGATTTCTACTGAGGGACACAGGTGGTAGGGTCAGAATTTGGTGCCAACAGCATGAAGCCATGCATCCAACATGTCTTGTGTTAATAGTCCAGGCTGGTGGAGGTGGTGTAATGGCCCAGTTTGGGCCCATTTAATACTGATAAATCATCGCTTGAATGCCACAGCCTATTTGAGTACTGTTGCTGAACATGTACATCCTTTCATGGCCACAATTTAAGATCTTCTAACGGTTACTGCCAGCATGATAATGCAGCATGTCACACAGCAAAAGTCATCTCAGACTGGTTTCATGAACATCACAATGATTCAGTGTTCTTCAGTGGCCTTCCCTGTCACCGGATCTGAATTCAATAGGACATCTTTGGGATGTAGTAGAACGGGAGATTCGCAGCATAAAAGTGCACCTGGAAAAAAGGAGGATAATCCTGTATGCATTTGTTTTTCTTAGTCTGTATTAACACTTAATTTTCTTACTTATCATATAATATTATGTTCTCGATCACTTTTTAGCCTGGTCAGGCAAACCAAATCATGGGACTGGTCAAGCATACTGTAGCTTTTACTTGTCCAGTGGACTAGCTAACGAGTTTGAGTTGTCCAGCCCTGCTGTGAGTTTGCTTAAATGCACAGGTGAGACTGAAAATTGACTCCAAGTTTAAGACTGAAGCTGAGCTCATATTTTTTTATTATTTTATTTTTTTTTTTTAAGTGACTGATTCTTCAATTTAGAGTCTTACATTTATAGCATTTGGCAGACGCCCTTGTCCAGAGCAACTTTATCTCATTGATGCAACCGAGCAGTTGAGGGTTTAATGCTTTGCTCAAGGGCCCAGCAGTGGCATATTGGCAGTGCTGGGATCTGAACTCATGACGACCTGATCAGTAGTCCAACGTCTTAAGCACTGTGTGGGCAGTGGTAGCAGTGTAAAGTTTTACTAAATCAGAAAACAATCACAACTGAGTCAAAATAAATCTGTGTGCCTGTCAGTCACAGTGAAGGAGGTGTGGCCTGTGTGCTTGTCGGTTACAGTGAAGGACTAATAATGAATCACAAATTTCATCCATCAGATTACACATCAATAGCTATGTTGCATGCAACAGACAAGGAGAAGAAGAAATAGCAGATTATTAGATTATTGATATCAGATTATTAGTCTGTAATAATTTAAGCACAGTTATTGATGCTGGTATGTTTTCCTCTTCAATTTGGGCAGGTAAGAACACAGTAATCGAACCCGTGTTCCCAGAATGACCAGTCCAAGACTATCTGAGTGAGGTGGTCTTGGTCAGGATCTAGATATGAGGTGCTAAGCTGAGCAAAAAGACAAAGCATTGTGTTGTGGATAATTAGATTGACCCCCAAAAAAAGTTAGATAAAATGTTTTAAGCCGGTTATTTATGTCTGGCTTCCTATTCTCCATGCTTGGATGATCTTTGATCATTTTGAGTTTGTTTACTTTTTTCCATCACCAGTCAGACCGTAGGTGTGGCCGTGACACACACACCTGGTTTGTCCTTTCTGTTAAACTCAGACTGACCTGCTCAGTTTAAAAAGCATTTTAGAGAGTTCATTGTTGGGCTTTGCAGTAAAATGCATCAAATACCATGTCAATATCACTAAAACTAAATAAGCCACTGTAGATGGAATTGTTTGTAATAAATACTTCATTCGTTGCGCGCGGTCAAGTGACGTCTTGTGTAAAGGGTCTGTGTGACAGTGTTTTTGTAACTATGTGGCACTGTTGCTTGTTGCCAAGGATGTAAATGTGTGTTTGTGTTCAGTAAGAGGGAACTTGAAGAAGCTGCTGATTCAAGATTATATTGCTAGGAGAGGTGATGAATCAGCCACAGCAGACACACACTCATAATCATCAGTCTTTCCCCCATGAGAAGATCTGGCTTCACTAATCTGCTTTTTTGCTGTAAGGGGAACTCCTGACTGTGATAAATATATGATCACCTTTAACAGTTAGGCTATTTGTGGTGTGTGTGGTGTGTGTGTTGGATTTGCAGCAATATTCTTGGTCCTAATTCTGAACTGGCAATAACTTGATCTAGACCAGCACTGAAATAACGTTCATCCGCACATGCTCATTGATCAGGCTTATCCATTTTATCTTGGCGTATAACAAAAATATTACATCTGTTTTGAGTACAGAGTATGAGCAAACATGAGATGTAGAAGCAGTAAACATTACACTTCCATTCATGTGACCGAGTATGACTAATTGTTCGTAACCCTCTTGATCAGCTTGAAGACTTTTGTCAGTTGATTATTTGCATGTATTCATTTCATGCATTAAAATGGTTTGTTTTGCAAGTGACTTGATGGGTGTAGCCAGAAATATAAACTCTGCTGTGTATAGAGAAACCACGTTCGGGTTTACTGAAGTGCAAACCAAAAGCCCCAGAATACATTCCCGTAGATACCTCATGGCAAAGCAATAACTGTTCATGGTAATGCCGACTATAGCTACATTAACAGTAAAAAAACAACACCTACACATTTAGCAATGTATGACAAGAACGTTGCAGGAATCTTTCATGTTCAATCAAGAGGCCAGGTTACCTCAAGTATTTTTAGAATTACTGTTACCACCAGCAAGTACAATTAATGCACAATCAGCAAAGTAAACAGGCCTGAATGAAAGAGTTTCACTAATCATTTTTCAAAATGTCTTTTAAGCGCAGCTGTACAGCAGGGCTCTCTTTCAAACTGATGTTTTTTCACTTGACCAGTGAGCACAGTAGAGAAAACCAAAACAAATGCCTCCCCCTTGGTTGCTTATATATTCAAACGTTTAAACATTTAAACAACTTTATCATTTTTGCATGCAGTTAGCATGGAGCCACCTGCAATACCATCCTAGACATATTCTATGGGTTAGGAAGTTGTTTTGTTTATCCCCCCCCTCAGTTTGCCAATTCACACCCACCCTCCCATTGTCATACAACAGCTACGAACCAGAACTGGTGAAGGCTGCCATGTGCTTCCTCTGAGACAGGTGATGCCAGCCAACGTCAATTTTGTGATGTGTTGCTCATGTTGTGTCACAGGGCAGCGTAACACACCTGGAGTAACATGCTATTTGCCCTTGTCTCATACATAAGCTCACAGACACCCACAATTTGCCAGGGTCGCTGTGATTGACCGACAGTATGCCATCCCTCCTGCACAGAGAGCACAGTCACTTTGACTGTAGCATCGTCAGGGTTCGCTCTTGTGATCTTCCAACAATTGGGTTAATGTTTGAGCTCTATAGGCTGGCATTTTGGGTAAAAAAGACTTTTTTTTTTTTTTTTTTTTTTTTTTTTTTTTTTTTTTTTCCCCCTCATTGTTTGGATTTTTTTTTTTTGTTAGCATTGGTGGCAGTTCTGACTTCAGTGCACAAAATGTTAGCTTTAAGCTAGTTATTTATATAATTTTCATCATTTATTTAATACCAGCTGTGTTCTCAATGCTTGGGTGATTTTTATATATTTCTGTGCACACCTGGCAAAAGTTGATTTTACCTTTTTTATTTTTGTACATTTTTAAGCGCCTCTTCCTTTTTTACTTACTTTCTTTATTTTTGGTTTTTACAGTGTCAAACTAAACCAAACTAAAAGGTGTGAAAGCATCCTGAGAGTAAATGTTTTATAAGATTGCCTGAGGCTGCATTCACACAGCACACGACGATTACTCTCTGTGGTGAACCAAAACAACCGGTCCAAGACCATCTGAGCAAAATGGACACGGTCCAGTTAGAGTCGAGCTCTAGTGTGATTTCAGTTTGAAAGAGACTTGACCCTGAATTGCCCTAGCTGCAGGGAGTGACTAGAACCTGCTGCATTTTTATGTTGCAGGCTGTATTATAATATTATTTTATATATATATATATATATATAAGACTGTTCTTGGTAGATTTCCATGATTAATATGAGCACTTGCCAAAATGTTTGTTTACCTTTTTGCATTAGTGTCTTTCTAACTAATTAATGAAAGTTTTGTGTATATACAAAAAAATCATCCCCAAGACCTCCTACATGCCCCATCAGATTTTTGTTTTTGTTTGCTTCTTGGTATGTACATTGTGAAAACAAGCCACACCAAATAAATTAACAGACTAATGGGTGTGAAAGCCCTTAGTCGGGGACCGCCCTTAGTCGGGGACCGCCCTGCTGGCAGCTGACACTGCTTGGATGACCGAGAGCGTCTGAGGCAGAGAGGAAATGATGCTTGAATGGTGGTGGATGAGTGTGACAGAGGAGTCTCTGTCAACAGTGTCCCGTTGCAGGGCTCGTTCAAGTAACGGAAAAGCTTCCCAATGGGTGTGCTCTGACTTACAAAACCTGTGTGTGTGCGCGTGTGTGGAATCCGGCTCACTGGATTCCAGGGAATACTCACTGTCTCACACACATCTTTACTCTCTCAGGAATTTACACACTGCTGTAAATGTACTTCTGAATACGTATTTTGGCAGTGTTGCTTCAGTGACGAGTCAGTTCCTGGATTATTATTTATTTTAAGAGCATGACATTCTTTGCTTTATCATCTCTATTCCCCTTTTTCCCGTTTGCCTCGTTTCCGGCTCTTTTCCGTCTTCTAAGTGTAGCTGACCAAGCATGTTTATATTGTGAGCCTATAGGCTAGAAGTTTTCTCAGTTTGGTTGACCCGCATGGATGTGTGCGACGCAAAACAACTAGGGCCAACTTTCCAGGATATTTATGTAAAAATTTATGCTTGAGTTGGGTGTGTGTATCAATTATGTGTGAAGACTATATAGTACACCGCCTCAGAGTCATGCATGTTGATGGTTGCTACTCCTGTAAACACACTGAGCTCATGGGACTGACTTGTGTAAACAAGGTTCCTCCTTCCACTTTTTTCCACCTGCTTCTCTTGGCTTTGTGTGTAATACTGCTTTAGAAATAAAATCGTGGAAAGTATGTGTTTCCCTGCTGCTACTCTGTTAAGGTCCATGGGCGGGTGTGCAGGAAATTGTGTGTATGAGAATGTAGGTAAGCCCAGTGTTGTGTAAATCAGTGGTGAAGGAACAGACAAGAATGGCAGGATTTTTCATCACTTCCTCTGGAACAAATGTGTCTCATCAAGCCAGCGAGTGACATGTCATGTTCATTTGACCGTGTCACTATTGCACATTTAAGTGACACATTTCCTCATCTTTCTCATTTGTACCCTGGTTTTGGCAGCACACCTCTCAGCAGCTGAAATGCTACCCTAATGCGGATCAGTCCGTAGCTCTCGGTGACACACTGTCTGAGATTTCAAGGACAGCACAGCTGAGCAAGCTAAACTCATGTCTCATTGCATAGTTAGTTACTTTTCTACTTGATCTTTAAGCGTATTGTTCGTTTGTATGATTTAGTAGTCAGGAACCCATTTAACTGTAAAATAAATCCCTCAGAACAGATTTATTTCATGAACATTATCTAAATGTGTGCAGTAATATTTTATGTACTGATTAGAGCCATAGAGCTTTGTATTCCTGAACTTTCCAGAACACTTTAGGTCTATTATTCGAAGAGGCTCATATTAAACCCGGTCAATTCAAGCAATCAGACAGTAGCCGGCTAATAATTTATATAAGAAATTATTATTATTATTATTATTATTATTATTAATACTACTAATACTTTATACTGTCTTTTGCTGTACTAACTCGCATGTTAACTCTTTTGTAACAGGAATTTAGACCTATGGTTTTCAATAGGTGTGTTTACATGGACAGCAATAATCCACTCTTAATCCGATTAAGACCATACCCTAATTAAGAAACTACCATGTAAACAGCAATTTTTACTTACCTTAATCTAATTAAGGTCATACTCGAAGTAAACACTAATCGAATTAAGACAGGTGGAGTACTCCTGTTTTAGTCGCATTATGGACATGTAGTAGTGACATGTAAACACCTTAATCGCATTATGAACGTCGTGTGGGAGTTTTCGCCGCATTTTGCGACAGGACATGATCACACACGGCACACGATTTGGGACACACCCACCGCTTCAGGCAGTTGTCTATTAGCACGTATAGCATGACAAATAATTAACTGCACTTAAAGCGTTCGTAAAAAAAATAAATAAAAACGCCCAAAACTGTATACGGTACCATAACGAAGACGAACTGTATGTTTATACATGAAATTCTGGAGGGACATCAGACGACGTGGCACGGTGACGTAATGACTCGGGCTCTTAATCTAATTATGATCTATAACATGTAAAATGGGTACACGACGGAGTATTGTAAAAGCGACTCATGTAAACACCTTAATCACATTATTACCTTACTTGGATTAAGGTCAATAATTAGATTATTGCTGTCCATGTAAACGTAGTCAATGTCCATAGTCTGTTTGATTTATTTATTAATTTCCCCCAAAATGAGACATTAATGCACTTCTGTAAGTCGCTCTGGCTTAAATGCTGTGAATGTGAATAATAAATATAATAATTTTAATAATGGTGGGTTGTGATTTCCACAGTAGTAACTAAATAAAAAAATGTTTTTTTTAATTCACAGCACCTGGGGGTGGGGGTGCTTGAGTCGTCTCTTTGGACCTCATTTTGAGAAGCATTGGTTTACTTTATGTACATTTTTATTTGATTTTCTTGCAAAACACTGAAACCACCTAACAGTGCGTTATATGAATGAATCTTCTGGGTCTTGTAGGTTATTGCATAGTAAGTAATTCTACTTTAAATATAAAGTCATAGTATTTGAATTTGAGTCACAGCTAACAACAGAAGGTTTTGAAAAGGATTTCACATTGACTGATCCCAGAATGGTTTGCGTGAAATTGCTAACATTTTAAGGCCAGCATGGATATGACAGTCAGGGATATAGCTGTAGCTAAAGCATGACAAAAGCGAGCCGTGGTTCCATCCATAATGCTCCTGTTCTGCAATCAAAAGAGACGTGATGTCAAACTGGAAATGTACACCAGCAAATTGTAACGTTTCGTTTCTTTTTCAGGTAATCGAAGAAGGCAGCCATGTCTGACTACACTGACTCTATGAATGACGTGTCCAGTGACAGTTTTTGGGAGGTAATTTACACGCATATGCACATCGCAGTGTTCATTTGCAGTTTGACGGTTGGCTTGACGGTTATTTTGGTCTCTTTCTCTGCGGCCCAGGTTGGGAATTACAAAAGGGCTGTAAAGCGGTTGGATGATGGGAATCGTCTGTGTAATGATTTGATGAACTGTATCCATGAGCGAGCTCGCATTGAAAAGGCATACGCACAGCAGTTGACTGAATGGGCCAAGCGCTGGAGACAACTGATAGACAAAGGTGAGGATCTTATGAAGCGGTAAGGAACGGCTGGAACAATCCAGGCAGAAAGCCGTTACTGTCCTAGCCACTCCCTCGGTTGTTTTATTTGTGTTTTTGTAGAAGCTGTCCTCCAGATTTGTTGTTATTCTTCTGCGTTGGGTGTCACTGAACTTTGTACTGGTAGCATTGTTCTCGTTATGCACGCTGCTTGTGTTGTGGAACATCCTGATTTGATTGGTGGTGATTACTTCATTGTGGTGGGGAAAATAAATTTTGGCAACAAACCGTTTTTTCCTCTCAGCCTAGACCCTGAGTCCTTGTGTTGCTGATTTAGAGGCTGGGGTTGTAGCTCGTAGTTAAAACTGAATGTTGAGGTTGGGCTGTTGTGTGACGTTCTGTTGTATTGCAGGGCCTCAGTACGGGACGGTGGAGCGAGCCTGGTGTGCCCTGATGACTGAAGCGGAGAAGGTCAGCGATCTCCACATGGAGATGAAGGGTGTTCTCATGAGTGAGGACTTTGAAAAAGTGAAAAACTGGCAGAAAGACGCCTACCACAAGCAGATGATCGGCGGGTTCAAGGAAACCAAAGAGGCCGAGGATGGCTTTCGCAAAGCTCAAAAACCTTGGGCCAAGAAACTTAAAGAGGTACAACCACACAAACAGTGTTGTTTTCCCAACCACAGAAGTTTTTTCAAAGACATTATTTTTTTTGGCTATTTAGTAAAGATACTCACATTCCTGAGCTGGTTGTTCAGTCCCTATCTCCCTGCATAGTTAGTGAAACAAATATCACACTACTGTGTTAACAGCTCATGTTTTGTATTTGTCCATTAGCTTTCAATAGGATTTAGGGAACCACTGATTTAAGGTGCACATAACAGCGAGGTCAAGTTTTGTTTGACTCACTCAGTGTTCATTAATGAAATCCATACACTCCATTTAGCTGAAAAATATCTTCTTTAATTTCTTCATCTTCATAAATCAAAACAAACAAAAGGCACTATCAATATAAATCTTAACACTGAAGAAACTGTGCAACTCCCTCTCCTTATGTGCATGAGCTGCCTCTCTGCTGTCCCCTGTTCTTAAAGGGCCAGTACACAATTTTCCCTTGATATCTATTTCAATGTAACAAAAAGAATATTCTTTTAAATAATACACATGTATCAAAATGGGTTTTTACAAATGTAAACATGTAAAAAAATAAACGTTTAAAGGGTAATCCTGTATTGTGAAATACTCAAGCTTAACAAGCAACTGAGCTTTGCAAATAGGCTCCTACAGTGCTTGTACCTAAACTGGAAACATTCTGTACTTTTCCACTGCAAAAGTGCTCTCAAGTTCTCTCATGCTGCTAGCACAAAACAAAGAACCAGTGACGTTAGGGGCATGTTTTTTTCCTAACGACATGACAGGATCATTTTTCACTAGTTGACTAGTAATTCAGAAGAGTAGCTGACTAGTCTTTACTGTAGTTAACACAAAAACTGTTTGGGGATGTTTGTATTTTTAGGCGGTTTTATTTATACCAAGAGCGCACCAAACACACTTCAGTTAACAGCCACACGGACATTATTTTCAGCTTCAATACTTTTTTTTTTTTTTAAATCCTACACTTTCTATTATTATTATTATTATTATTATTATTATTATTGCTGCGATAAACATGCAAAATAATCAGTCCATACAGGATTTTGTGGAATTTGACATAGTTGCAATTGCACGGAATTGTTTTGCACGGTCTTTCGCAGTGATGTTTGTCGGTAAACTAGACCTTTTTAGCTATACTCATGTTCGACACAGGTGAATCAAAGAGGCGAAGAAGGCTTTGGCTGAATGTATGTTGTGATGACCTCGCATGTTGCGTCTTGGCCCAAATCTAGGGAAAAATTGCAAGCTCCTCCTAATATCGTGGCGTTTGCGTGATTTTTTTTGCATTAAATTCTGCGATCGCGAAATCCCGTAGGGACTTTTTGCACCGACACACTGGTGTACATCAAAAGCACTGAATGAGAGACAATTTTAGGTCTTTTATTTCTTTTAAGGAGCACTCTGTCCCTGTTTCTTCAGGTGGACACGATGAAAAAGGCCTACCACACAGCCTGCAAGGAAGAGAAGTTGGCCACCAGCAGGGAGAATAACAGCAAGATGGAGAACAACAATCCAGAGGCCCAGAAAAAGCTCCAAGACAAAGTAGAGAAGTGCCAGCAGGATGTTCACAAGGTGTGTGTGTACTGTATATGCTTGTCTGCTTGTGCAGGCATGTCTGCAAATATGTATTCAAGACAATCGGGCGGATTGTAGTTTGTTTAAAGGTGTTTTTTTTTTTTTTTTTTTAATTTTTTTATCCTAGTGTTTTAGATCCCGCTTGCAGGGGCTAGTTCAGGCTCAAAAATTAGCAAACTAGGGCTGCCAAATTTGTTGCCTTCAAAATGTAATTAGTGTAAAAATGTAATATTTGAATGCACTTAGCTTTATAATGCCACACATAAAGTGAATATGTATAAACACTACGCATTTGTAATGTGAAAATTGGTCAGTTTCCCAAGCAAAGAAGTTCCTACAGAGATAATCGCATAATAACATGAGTGACTCTACTTACTTGTGAAAAATCAGAATAGAAGGCATTATGTAATGTGTGTGTGTGTGTGTGTGTGTGTGTGTGTGTGTGTGTGTGTGTGTGTGTTGGGTGCATCAGACTAAGGAGCGCTATGAGAAGGCCCTGGAGGAGCTGGATAAGGTAACACCTCAGTACATGGAGAACATGGAGCAGGTGTTTGAACAGTGGCAGCAGTTTGAGGACAAGAGACTGTGCTTCTTCAAAGAGGTCCTACTGGATGTCAAACAGCACCTTGACCTTTCTACCAATCACAAGTAAGAGATGAGCTTTACACTTTATGCATAACAGTGTGTTGTATTATAGTAAAAGTGCACAGGACTGCAGGATTCGCAGGGTCTCTCTCTCTCTTCCAAAAAAGTTGGGATGCTGTGTGAAATGTCAATAAAAATAGAATGCAATGATTTTCAAATCTCATAAACCCATATGTTATTCACAATAGAACATAGAAAACAGATCAAATGTTTAAAATGAGGAAATGTACCATTTTCAGTTGAATTCGGGGAAACCACTTGAAGTATTCGTTGTGTTGAACTATTTCAGTTGCTTTTGCTTGATTTTGTTCATTGCAAACAGCTGAAAGTCTGTAAATTTTGACAGTAAACCTGATTTGCAGTGGGGGTTGCATAACTTTGATTGCAACTGTATATATTGACTAATATTAATTAAAATTTTATGTATATTCACAAATGTATTAACTCAAGTTATATATATAATATAAGGATATACAATTTACAATAATTCTGAAGTTATGGCAAAATGTATAATGTATTTTACAAAAATGAAATACGGGAATTTTGTCGGCAGGCAAGTCACACTACGTGACTGTTTAAAGGATTACTTGCATCACTGTCTCTAGTTCTCACTAGTGCTCACGCTACACTGCATGAATGGGGAGAAAACTATTTCTGTCAAGGGCAGTCATGGGAAATGTTGCAAGTTTTTGAAGAAGCTACCTAAGGCTGTGTTCACATGTAACGTGGGTTTTTTTGGTTTTTTTTTTGGTTTTTTTAAGCGTTCAGCTCCTGTGTCTATTCATAATAATCCTATGGAGTAGAGTGTTTTCAAAAAAGCGATATTTTTGGATATTTATGTACACACACATTTATAAATTTTGTTCCAAAATGCAGTTGAGAGCATCCCAAAAGACATGAACAGCTATGCAAGTTAGCTAGGTTAACAATTTCTTTAGTTGTAAAATAGCCTACATTAGTTATCTTTTATATATCTGTTATTGCGATTGTTAACATCCACAAGAATTACTCCCTAACAAAAACAGTTTATACTACATTTATTCTTTGTTGATATGTTGTAATTACCATATTGAAATGACGGTACAGAGAAATATGCAATAGTTTTTGAATAGCTTAATGATCTTGGCATCTGTCACACACCAATCACAAACGTTCGTTATTCTGATGTGACGCCTAAATGCCTTTTTATAAAACTTTCTATGGTAGGCAAACCCTGATTATATACTTATAGTTCATGTCACAGCTGGAACTACTGTCTGAGTCATGGTGTTGTATGAAAATAATGCACTCCATCTGACCAATCAGATTCGAAAATTCACTGTAGTGTAAATCGTAACAAATGCCACTGTCACACTGACCTTAGGCTACTTTTATAACCACTGAATAACACTTTTTGTGGTGTGTCTCAATGTGTGGTTCTCATCCCTCAGGTTCCAGGATGTGTATCAGTCATTGGAGGACACAATCCAGGCAGCTGACACAGAGGAAGATCTGAAATGGTTCCGTTCCAACCATGGCCCAGGCATGCCTATGAACTGGCCCCAGTTTGAGGTACACACACACACACACACACACACTAATAAGACACTGTTCTAATCTGGTCAGACTAGTATGTTTGAGACAACTAAAAGTCTCTAATCTCTAAGTAGCAGTTACTTTGAGTAAACTTTGTTCAATTTTTACCAATCTGTAAAAGGGTTCTTTTTGTTCAGTGTAATTTTATCTTTCTGTATCAGCTGAGCTGCAGGAAGAGGGAGAGAACCAGTCTGTCAGGATTTACCCAGTTGTGCACACAGCCAGAATTTGCATCTGTTTTTCTTGAGTGCACAATGGATCTCTTGCTTCTTTCTTTCTCTGTTCCTTTTGACCTTTTTGACACACCTGTTCTCTTTAATAGTCTTAAGGAAAAAACAGTGGAGCATAAACATTTTAATATGAGAGAAATGAGTCTGTGCCAGATAGCTTCTCTTAATCCAGTCATCATGTAAGTGGCATGGGAGCACTGGCTGTGTCGCACAGTACATGGACAACAATAATCCACTGTTAACCTGATTAAGACGATACTCTAATTAAGAAACTACCATGTAAACAGCAGTTTTTAATGACCTTAATCTGATTAAGGTCATACTCGAATTAAGCTCTAATCGAATTAAGACAGGTGGAGTACTCCTGTTTTAGTCGCATTATGGACGTGTATTACAGACATGTAAACACCTTAATCACGTTATTAACGTCATGTGAGTTTTCGCCGCATTTTGCGACAGGACACGATCACACACGGTAGTGCTCAACATTTATGTAGGCAAGTATGCCAAACCACGTACTTGCCTACTATAGGCCTGTAGTGGGGAAAAATCCATGTATCTCGGCTACTATATAGACGGTAAGTACGCGGTTTGGGACGCAGCTCACGGCTTCAAGCAGTTGTCTATTAGCACGTATAGCATGACAAATAATTAACTGCACTTAAAGCATTCGTTAAAAAAAATTAAATAAAAACGCCCAAAACTGTATACGGTACTATAACGAAGACGAACTGTATGTCGATGCGTGAAATTCTGGAGGGATGTCGGACAGCGTGGCACGGTGACGTAATGACGTGTGCCGTTAATCTAATTATGTTCTATAACGTAAAACGGGTACATGAAAGGAGTATTCTAAAAGCGACTCGTAAACACCTTAATTACATTATCTTACTCAGAGTAAGGTCAATAATTAGATTACTGCTGTCCATGTAAACGTAGTCATTGACTCTATGCCTCTTTTTGTGCTAACTGGGTTTATCCGTATGAGTTTAAATAACAACTGGGTGATCATGGCAAAAATTCTTTAATGGCTTCTGGAGATCAGTTTTAATCATTTGGTTGTAATCTGACCAATCATTTACATTGCTTCTAGGGTTGAAAAAAAAAAGTGTTTAAAATTGCGATCTCTTAATGCAAATATGCTTCACAAACAACATGGATTCTGCATGAGCACCACTACTCACTGTATTTGCTGTGGCCAGTGCTGTGGGATTTTACCATGTGCTCTTTTGCACACACCTCGACCTGTCAATGAGTTCTATGGAAAGTGCAGGGGAGAAACAGTATCGAAAAATTAAGCTGGGAGAGAATTTAAAAATGAACCAAAAGCCCACTCACAGTAAAAAGCAATGGAATTTTGTAATATTTTATACAGAATATAAATTTCCCAATTACTAAACATGCAATGGGCAAATGATTAAATTGTTGAATGAACGGTGTGAGTGAGTCATTGCTTTTTCTCACCAATTCATCAATAGATCCTTAACATGTAGAGTCAGTTCATCAAGAATTTAATAAATGTATCTGTTGTTCCATACAAAATTGATGTGTTGAAGAAATTTGGATTTCTCATCTCAAAGGCCTAAGTCAAAAATTGTGATTTTTCATTTAATCAAAAAATAAATAAATAAAAACATGCAGCCCTTATAGCTTCCTGTTCCAGCTATACAACACAGCATGCAGATCAGCTTTTAATCAAGAAACAACTTCTATTAAGGAGCTCAGCATGTGACCTGCTGGTAAATGGTGGTATTTTCCCAGGGGGTCTGGTATTTTTCTGACTAGCCCACTCCCTCTCTGCTCTAATCCAGAAGGTGGACTTATCACAGTCGTGTTTGCATAAGAGAAGGTCCATTATAGTGAGTTTGACATGGCTGACTTTAATGCTGTTGTCACAAGGGTTTCTGGGTTCTTTCCCATCTTTACTTCTATTCTGTTCACTTGTAGTGGCGTGTGTGTGTTTGACATTTTTATCTGTTCTGATTTAACGACACTGATAAGGTTTCATGCAATTCCTAATGTTCTAGCAACAATAGATGTGGTGTACACTCCCCCATATTTCCTGGGGGGTTTTAACATCAAAAGCGATTACAATTTGAATAGAATTTCTTTAGAAGTAAAAAATAAATAAATAAATAAAAAGCAGCATTTAAAGATTTTCCATAACAGCTGTAATGTTGTAAAATCAGTTATTAGAGATTTTTATTTTTTTTATTTCTTGACCATTCAAACGTCAGTAAACCTGGCATGCATTACAATACAATAGGCTACAGTGGCATGATGAATGTGTTAATACTGACTCCAGGTGCTGACAACTGTTTTTGCAGTTGGAAATAAAATGCAGCACCACTTTACTGCTTCTGTGCTTTAAATTAACACCCAAAATCAGTAAGTGCCTTCACATTGGTCAGTGTGTGTGCAGCATTTCAGTAGTGTTCTCACACACAGGAAGTGTTTGGTTTTTTTCTTCCTCTGCTGCTGTGCATCACACATACAGAATGAACTGACGATCAAAAGCGCACACACACACACACACACACACACACACACACACACACACACAAAGTAGGACATATTGTGGAAATCAACAGCAAAGTGAAACTGATTTACAAACCAGTGAGAACTTGTTGAGACAAATATCCTGCACAAGCTCTCAGCATAGGTTTTCTGTGGTTGCTACGGTGATGAGAACAACCTCTCTGAAGTCCATGTGGGAAGCTACTGAGGAACTACTAGCCAACTGTAGCCAATTATTGAAACTTTTAGCTACTTAAGGAAGAGACTGCCTGTTTGTGTGAGACATTTTATCCCCTAAAAGTTTTCTGGTATTCATAAATTTGACAACTACACTAATCAATAAGCATGATCAGAAATATGTCAAATGTGTTTTTTGTCTTCTCAACCAGGTGGAGAGTTCCTCTGCCACACAATACTCTACTCTAATTTTAATCTGGGAAAGGCAGTATAAACTTAAACATGTATAAACTTCTAACTAGAAGTCTGGATATGCAAACAGCTAGAGAGATGAGTTCAAGAGATTGGTGCAGAAATATATATTATAACTCGTGTTATGATCTCTTAAATTGAACATGTTCTATCGAAAACCTAATGTTTAAGAATCCGGGCTAGGTCATGTATTTCTCAAATACAATTTTACAATATTGGGTGAACATTTCATCCATGTGTTTGGACTCGCAGCAGCCCGGGGAATGTGGCTTTTGCATTTGGCTGACATTCTCTTAGCATCTGGGCTGTATTGCACTCTTTACTAAGCTGCTTTATCGCCGTATGGACCCTGGTGTTTTTTTTTTTTTTTTGTTTTTTTGTGTGTGTGAGCGTGCACACCATGCATGTTTGTTTAATCAGTTGTACTGATTGAGAGGTGTAATCTAGTATGCAGGCACAGCGGCCTTCTTTTCTGCTTTATTAGTGGTGTGTGTGTGTGTGTGTGTGTGTGTGTGTGTTACTAGGACTGGTCTGTAGACTTTAATCGGTCACTGAGTCGAAGAGAAAAAAAGAAGCCAAGCGATGAAGTAACACTTACAGGCATCAGTCAAACAGGAGAACGAGCAACCAAGACCAGTAACAGGTAACCAGTATATTCCGCTTCCTCACTTTAATAGGGTCTCTTTGCTGTAGTGTCTCTGCATCCATGCTCAGAAATACGAGAGCGAGTGAATGCCGGTGTTTATACAGAGCGTATATATTTAATTCAGAATTTAGGACGTCCCAAGAAGTGTCACCTACGCAGAGCTACACATCTGAGGAATCAGGCCTTAAAGGAAAATCTAGCATAACACAAATTTAAACCTCCAGCTGTTAATACTCAAGCGTAGGCATACCAAAGCTGTTCTTTTATGCAGTTTAATCTAATTTTCCATAGAGTATTAATGTCAAAAATAATATTGTTTTCTTAGCCTTTTTTAAAAAAAATTTTAAGACTTGGTGTTATCCATGCAGCAGGAGCTGGCAATACTTTCTTGTTCGTGTCTGTTGTTAACACGTACTTGCAAATCCCTGCTTCTTAAACACTAGATATCTAAAAGCACATCTTACTCATTTTAAGCTTAATTTACAAATGTCTACCTGAATTATTTATTAAGGATTTCTGTAGGGTTCACTCTTTTTGCACTATAGGGAAATGTGCCACAATAGTCTGTGGCAATCACGCATTAAGTTGAGAAATGTATTTCTTTAATTATTCTCCATCACCTTTAACCTCACCTCTCTTCATACTTCCGATGTTTGCAGCATACAGGATGTGTTTAAAATATGCCCAGTGTTTCTCCTGGAAGCACTGACTCATTTCTTTAATGTGAAACAGAAAATTCAGCATCATATACCAGTTTAGACAAAGGTTGTAGGCTTGCTGTAAAATACCATGTTTTTCTCTAATTAATTATATTACTTGGTTTTCTCATAATTGTAGTGCCATTCGTTGAACAGAGGCAAATTAGTGTAAAATACCTGTTTAGGAAGATCACTTCTATCTGGTTTTTTGTAGAGCCCTTCAGAAGTGGTGTGTGGGTGCACTGAGGGAGTTACCTATAAGAATGTGAAATATGCCAGGAGTGCTTCAGCTTTATTTAACCTAGTGGGTTGAGCTAACGCATTTCTGTCCACACACGTATGATTAAAAAAAAACAACTTTTGTTTTTGTTTTTTTTTTTTTTAACATGGTTATTAGATATCTCTGTCCACAAGAAAACACAAATGATTTGAAACGGCTCACAGTAAGCCAGGCCAATTATGTGGCAATAGTATTTCATTCCATCTGTAGCTATGTATACACTACCAGTCAAAAGTTTGGAGACACTCGATTGAAATGTTTCTCATGATCTTAAACACCTTTTGATCTGAAGGTGCATGAGTAAATGTTTGAAATCGGTGTTGTAGACAAAAATATAATCATGCCAACATATTGATTTCTTTCATTCCTCCTTTTAATACTGTTTAAAAAGTGTCTCAGGGAGATTCCTCAAGAAATCGGTTGAGAAAATACCAAGAATACATTTCTGGAAATTCTAGGCAAAAAGGGGGTCTACTTTTGAAGATGCTAAAATACAAATTTATTTTGATTCATTTTGGATTTTTTATCATAACATAAATTCCCATAGTTCCATTTGTTACTCCAGAGTTTTCATGACTTTATTATTATTATTATTATTATTATTATTATTATTCTAAAATGTGGAAATAGAATTAAAAATAATGAATGTGTGTAAACTTCTGACCAGTAGTGTACATCAACATACACTGTTGACATGGTCAACGACTCCTTCATTTGTTCATCTTCAGTAACTAATTTATCCTAATTCTAAGAGGCTCTGTCACACACACACACACAGCCACTTGTCTGATCACACTGGTCATAAGGTGTCTGTGAGACAGATCTTTTGTGCTGTCAGTTTGTTGCTCCAGAGCTGGTATGAGTAGACAGGCCAGGTAGATCTATTTCTGTTATCCGGGTCATTCAAGTAGCTGGAAGGCCAGGAGTACTGCCAACATGGTCTACTGTATGTGTGTGTGTAATTTACTTCACTTGGTCATAAATCTTATTGAGTAACGTTTAACCTTATTCTAATGATGTCCAAATGATCACACTGTTCTATTGTTTGTTGAGATTGTTCTGTTGTGTGTTCGAATGCAATGTTTGCTGTAGAAGCTGTATTATGGTGCCATAGTGTCCAAAGAACTCATTTGGTTGGTATGTGTCACAATCCTGTTTTTCTTCACGTTATTAGCTTGACTGTGCCCAGTAGCACAGAACCAGTATGCTTAAACCCATTTGACGATGAGGAGGACGAAGAGGAGACGCCAGCAGAGCCACCCAACAGCAGCCCAGCCAGTGTGAAAAGAGAGGAAGTTGTTGCCAAAATGTTGGTGAACGGAAAGCACCTGCTACTATTCTTCTCTCGTTCACTGCATATCTTCTTTCCCCCGGCTGCTGCTGTTGTCTCGTTCCATCTTGTTTGTTTCCATTTTGCTTTCATTTTCCCTCAGTTCTCTCTTCCAGGTGCCTGTTATTTCTCTGCATGGTCGCACAGTGTAGATAATGTGTTAAACCCACGTGTACATTGTGTTCTGTGGTTTGGTTTTTTTCCACAGTGTAACCTGGTCATGAGTCATGCAGCTGTTCAGTCAGATCTTTTTTTTTTTTTTTTCTTTTTCTTTTTTTTTAAATCAATAACAAACATATAACCTAGAAAAAGAAACATTATAGGCTAGTGCTGTTCAAAAAATTGCTTTCAAATATTAATTAGCCTGTAATTTTATACCACCATGGAGAAAATGAGCATAAGCAGTAATGCTACATTAAAGCAAACTAAATAACATGGAGGCTGTATCATAAACTTTATTATATTTATTTATGTGCAATAATGTTTTATCTACTATTTTGCTAGATTTTTCTGAGACCTTTATTGTATCAAGTGACACACGGGTTATTTAGCCCAAACATTTGGGAAGCATGTATTTCTGTCTTTATGCCATTGGATATTCGAATATACAGTGTGAATTTTATGGAAATTCAACTAGTATTCGAAAATTGTTTTTTTCCATGTTGAAGGTTATGTTTTTTAAAAGCAGCAATAAAAAATTATAATTTAGCCTTTCTAATAAAAATCACCATCCTAATTCAAATCGAGTAGGGCTGTCTGATCTTATTTGTGAAGGGTCGGTGTGGCTGCAGATTTATTTATTTTTTTCTAGACTAGCAGGAACCATACCTGATTCTACCTGTTTAGTTGGAATGAAAACCTGCAGCCACACTGGCCCTTTGTGGGTAAGATTGGGTAAGATATTCCTCACACCTAAAGTTAATTAGTAATTTTAATCGTGTTGTAGCAAATCTGTTGTGCAGAATCAGGTTTGTTTCATACCAGATGATCTGACTGAACACTGCTCTGTGTTTTGTCGGATTTCTTTTCTCAGTTCATTTGTTGCTTGCGTTCTGTCTGTTCCCTCTGTGGTCATTTAACAGAATGCAGTTCCTGGGCTTTAAGTGGATTGTCCTGGGCTTTAAGTGTGCTTGCCTTGTGGTTTTGTTCAAACACTTAAACTGTGCTTGTTAGCTGGATTCTGACGTAATCAGACTTAGTCTTTCGACCTTGTAAATGTCATGATGATAAACAGGTATGCCGTTCATGGAGCGAGAGCCTGAGCTTCTGCATGGTGATATTGTGGCATGTGCTGGGGCTTTTGCTTGAGTTTGTGTTTTTTAGTTTCTTTCACTTGGGTTTGTTTTACTTTGTCCCTCGTCTCTGAATCTTCCTGACTTCCTGCTCCTTTCGCCTGTTATGTCTGCATGTCCTGTTCTGACAGCTGCCAGATGTTCACGGTTCAACGGTGTTCTCTTTTTCTTACAGTACCAGTAATGTGGCGAAGACGCGGGATTTGTCAGAGGAGGAGACTGGGAACCCTTTTGCAGCAGACACCAACGGAGACGGAAATCCATTTGAGGACGAGCCAGGTTCTCCCAAGTTTTCAGTTCCTGTACGAGCTCTGTATGACTACGAGGGCCAGGAGCAGGACGAGTTGAGCTTCAAAGCAGGTACACAGGAGCATCAGGACAAACGCACAGAGCATTGTAGAGGTTTTTCTCCATTACACAAAGGACTCGAACCACTCAACGTTATGAACATCATATACAGAGATGATGGCATCTATGGTTTACAGAAATACAGGAGATAGCTTTTTAATTGCTAAAGAAGCAGCAGACCAAACATGTACAGTTTGCCCAGCTGAAAAATACGTTTCACTGAAGTGAAAGAATGCACCAAGTTTATATATACTCATTGATCGCTTTATTAGGAACACTGGTACATCTGCTCATTCATGCAATTATCCAGTAAGCTTATGTGGCTGCAGTGCATAAAATCATACAGATACCGCTTCAGTTCATGTTTACATCAAACCTCCGAATGAGGAAAAATTGTGATCTGTTTGACTGTGGCATGTGGTAGCAAGCCAGACAGGCTGTTGAGTATTTCAGAAACTGCTGATATCTCGGACTTTTCACATACAAAAGTCTTTAGAGTTAACACAGAATGGTGTGACAAACACACATCTGGGGAGCAACAGATCTATGGGTGGAAACGCCTTGTTGAGGGAGATCAGAGGAAAATAGCTATACTATTTCGAGCAGACAGGAAGTCTGATACCTTATCCATTACCATGATGAGATGAAAAGCATCTCAGAATGTCCAACACACCAAACCTTGAGGCAGAGCAGCAACAATTGCAAACGAGCACATCGGGTACAACTCCTGTCACCAAAGAACAGGAATCTAAGTCTACAGGGGGCACAGGGGCACCGAAAGTGCAGGAGTACAGATATAGCACGGACACACACATCCTTATGATGATTTGTTTTATTTTTTTTCACTGTGCCAATTTTTTTTCATCTAATCAATTCATTTTGCATCAGTTTTTAAATGTAACGTGGCAAAGTCTATTAGATGCCTCTCTCACTTTATCATTCTCTCTGTCTGAAAGGTGATGAATTTATTAAAATCGGAGAAGAGGATGAGCAGGGGTGGTGTAAAGGACGCCTGAAAGATGGCCGTGTTGGACTCTACCCAGCTAATTATGTGGAGGACATTCAGTGACCAGACAGGAAATGAGAAGAGTGGAGAGGAAAAAGCAGACCGAGAGAAGAAAAGAGGGGAGGGGTGGCGATTTTCTGATGCTGGAAAGTTGCTCATTATTTCCCCCTTGTGGTGGAGGCTGGACCAACCGCTGCAATAATCCAAAAACGTCTTTCCACCCTAATTTTCTTATAGATGCTGCCCTTTTTTGAAGATCTAGGAAGAGATGCCATGATCTCGTCACAAATGGTTTTTAATAAAGGCTGTAAACAACAGGTCTGCACAAAAGGGCAACAAGACATGCTGAGTTTTAATTACTTACGCAGAACACTCATCATTCAACATTTGATCTATTTTTAAAGTGCTGAAAACAATGTTAATCATTAGATTCAACAGTTCTGGTCTAGATTCTTGTTCTAATCACAACATGGAGCATCTTGAAGTAGAACGTTTCACAGTTTACTGCTTTCTCCATTGCTCTTATACTGCTCAAGGTCAGGGAAATGTGCTTTGTTAATAAACGTTACTTAGTTTTATTTGATCAATGATATGCTTCCATACATGTTACATAAACTATATTTTGGTAATGAATTCATTGCCAAGACATACAGACTACATAGCGATGATATTTCCATATTCTGAACATTGGACATATCATTGGAATATCTCATTATTTTCAACACTGTATCCTGCAGTGATGCTTCAGAAGAAGTCTAGAGGTTTTATTTTCCAACTAGATTTTATTACTTTTACAAAGCTTGTATATGGATGAATGCGTGGATGGATGGATCTTTTTTTTTTCTTTTTCTTTTTTTTTCTTTTCTTTTTTTTGAATAGTCAGTCTTGACCCTAAACCAAACTAGACCCAAGCCAGGTTGAATGCTGGAGTAGTTTTTCAGGAGTTGAAGTGTGGTCGTTGTCCCAGGTGACTTGTGCGCTATTCACCTTCATTGCTGGTCAAGTCAGGAACTTTTCACTTCTTTCATGAGAAGAGTTTTTGTTGCATTTCTTGTTTGAACAATATCTTTTTGTTTTAAATAGTTTAGTAGCACATAGTTTATTTGTTCTTGGGGAAGGTCTCTCACTTGAAGTTGTCAGCTTTATTTTAACCTGCACTGGACAGTTCACAGCAGATACACAGAAGAAAACTTTAATGCTTTTGTTCAAACTTGTCCCAAACACATGATGTCCACTCACATGAAATGTTTCTCATCAGGATAGAGTAATGTAAGGAAAAGATGCAGAAGCATGATAATATTTGTGCATTTACATTACAATGAACAAGATGAGCGTTTTTAAATTTGAAGTTGGGATGGACAATATAAAGTTTAAAATTTAGACTAATTTATAAAATGCCATAAGTGCTTCAACTTTTGCTCCTGGATAAATGCTGTGATTCAGAATGTATATTAATTAATGCAATTTGAATGTTATGAATTTATTTTGTTACATATATTATATGAACTGTTTCATTTTTGCAGTCAGTCATATTGAGTTATATAGATGCACCTTTTTATCAGTTTATTTAGTTCTTTACTTTTGAGTTTGTTCTGAGAGTTTGTAATTGGTATTCTCATCACCACCTGCCCAGTAATGGCTGTGTCCTATTAACATCATCTCATAAGAGCAAGAGCAAATGGATTTTGAACATATCGGAGGTTTGCTGCAGTTATTGAAGTGCACAAGATCTTTAACTTATGGGTTTTGGTGTGTAAACAGCAACTGTGCTTACACAGTGCACTCTGTTAAACCTGTCACCTTGGCAGTTGGCAAATAAATCAGTTTAAATGAAAATGTTTCACTTTTTTTTTTTTTTTGATTTTTATCTGTAGCATTTACAGCATTACAAAGGCATTTGAATCCCAACCTGTTTTTGCCCAGTGAGGGTGCAGACAATCTCCCAGGCATAAGAGAGCCGATATCAAAACTGCATACTGCCGTGTTTAATAGTATGCTGAAATGATGCGTCACATCAGTTGTGATGGGAGCAGAAAATGTTTAGCTTTGCTACCGTGTTTATTCCTCTTATACCACAGCAATTTGCCAACAGTAGCACTTATTAAAGAACTACAAATCATACTTTTATTCATTTCTAGTTTTGTTTTTCTAGTTTTTATTCATTTGTTTAATGTCCACCAAACAAGTTAATAGCTGTTATAATGCAAGTGATGACTCTTACTCCAAGCCAAAAAACCACAACTTGTCATGTTACTGAGAAACCACAAAGGCTTTCCCATCTGAAGTTACAGCTCTCCCTCTGACTCTTACAATACTCTGACACTGGAGACTCCTTCCAAAAATGCCACATCATTGATTACACAGGTAGGTGTTAAACATACAGGCCTCCCCAGTGATTAAGGCAAGCCCCATTGGCACCTTTAATGCATGCTCGGTGCCACTGGTTCCATATGGTTTACTACTGACACTGGAGACTCCTTCCAAAAATGCTGAATAAATGTATCCTCACAGAAAAATTAATCATATCCACCAAAAAAACAAGTGTGTACTTCTCACTGAGTATTGCTCTGTGTGTGTGTGTGTGTGTGTGTGGTCTGTGTGTGTAGGTGCTACTTACTGGCACCTCCAGGACAACTTGGGCAATAACAGGTTTTCTTGCCTTTATACTTGGCTGGAAACATTCATCTGCACATGAAATAGATTTCATACAATGCATGGAAAGAAACATATCAAAATAAAATTAATCATGAACACTAAGTCTACATGCACTGTGAAAATGTATACAGTTCACATGTGAGTCATGTGGTGCTGTAGAGGTCTTATACACAGCCAGTTTGGTTTACAAGCATAGTAAGGTTTGTTTTTTTAAAATTTATATATATATATATATATATATATATATATATATATATATATATATATATATATGTATGTGTGTGTATATATATATATATGTTGAACATGTACAAACAAACAGGCAAATGCATATCAAACTGCAACAAAAAGGCAGACAAACATTAACAAACACTGGTTGAACAAAGTTAACATCTCTTCTTTTTTAATTATGTAAACAAACTAATAAAATAAGTGAAGCAATTATATTGGGAGTAAGATGATAATACAATATATCCCGATCATCCATGTCATTCATTCATAGTGTAACAGCATTCTTAACTGAAGTTAGGAGCAGAGATTTGCTTAACTTACCAAAATCATTTTAAAGTGCACCTATTATGTTTTTTTCAAATATTACCTTTCGTGCAGTGTGTTATAGAGCTGTTTGCTGTTTGCAAATTTTCAAAAGTCAATGCGCTTGACAAACGGAATTACTGACTCACAAAAGAAGGAAACGATTCTGAACAGTTGAAACGAGTCTTTAGTAATTCCAGACTTACTTCCTGTACTAACCTACGTAGATTTGTAACAAAAACCCCGCCTCTGGTCTTCATTGGCTGATTGCTGACAGCGGTAGACCAATCACAACAGGAGAAGTTTAAAATGAATCCTTTGCAACAGATCATTTAAGGAGTCGTTTGTGACACTGGGTGGGGGGGGAGGGGTAACGCTACAATTTAAATTATGAGCACGTTAAAGTGTTTTCTGACCTTGGATGCATGTAAATCTATTGTATGAGAGCTTTAAAATGAAATTAGGCACGTTTCAAAACCATAATAGGTGCGCTTTAAAGTGTTGAAATGAGCCAGGGGTTTTCACACATGCGCAGTAAGTAAATCACGTGCTAAAGAGTTACGTGATGACGTTGAAAGCGCGCTCCTGTGTAACTGTAGGCGGCGCGCGCGCTCCGGTGCTGGGATTCAGACACTAACAAGTGTTCTCACTAGAAAGTAGCCTAGTGGTTTCAGTAGGTATGAAAACAAAATACATTTCAAATTGGAGCACAACCCATATTCAGGACAGTAGTGAGCAGTTTAGGATGCAGCCTTTTTTTGGACGTTGAATACGGAAGTGAAGTCCTGTTTCAGTGTTTTTCCTGCTTTGTTCCTGTCAGGTGAAGCGTCTTCATCAACAGGTGACAAACATGACGGAGCCCACAAAGCACGACATTTCTACCATCTTCAAGCGTCTACGCGCCATTCCAACGAATAAGGTGAGTAGGAAAAGCCCGAGAAGAGCTGCAGGGTTTATTTTGATATCAGGAAGTAGACAGGATGTCTGACACGTCACTGTGTTAGTGAAACATATGGCAGGTCTTTCTCAGCTTGTTGTTTATTCCCTCTTAGAGAATTCACTCGACGGAGTGTTTTTTAGCGGTGGACTGTCCTCTGATCACCTGAACAACATTAGTCTCATTATTTTCTTTCGCCTGTAAACAGATTTATTTATTTATTTTTGATAGACAGGTTGTGGGGTCACAACTCATTTAATTTCTTTCCACAGTATGACGGCTGTGTCCTTTTTAGACTGGAATAAAGTTGGTGTGACGTTCGATATTCGCAGGAAATTAAAGGACTGTGTCTAAAGTTACATACGACATTGTTAAACACGTTTCTAACTTCAACAGCATTTGAAGGGAATTATGTACAGTCACAAAACTAACTGGAAAGTGTTCATCTAGGTGTCAGGTATGACGCACACCTCTTAGATTTTTGATATTTAACCCTACAATGCAGGAACCAAAAAAACCTTCACGAATGCATAACGGGGGTCAAAATGACACTTACTGGATTGAATGGTTTTCTTCAAAAAATAGATGTCCTATTAATGAAATAGATATATATATATATATATATATATACAATTATCACACACATATGTATGTAAATTTTATATATATATAATATACATATTTATAAAATATACATACATATGTATGCATATGTGTGTATTATATATAAAATTTACATACTTACAGTATCTCACAAAAGTGAGTACACCCCTCACATTTTTGTAAATATTTGATTATATCTTTTTATGTGATAACACTGAAGAAATGACACTTAGCTACAATGTAAAGTAGTGAGTGTACAGCTTGTGAAACAGTGTAAATTTGCTGTCCTCTCAAAATAACTCAACACACAGCCATTAATGTCTAAACCGCTGGCAACAAAAGTGAGTACACCCCTAAGTGAAAATGTCCAAATTGGGCCCAATTAGCCATTTTCCCTCCCCGGTGTCATGTGACATGTTAGTGTTACGAGCTCTCAGGTGTGAATGGGGAGCAGGTGTGTTAAATTTGGTGTCATCGCACTCACAGTCCCTCATACTGGTCACTGGAAGTTCAACATGGCACCGCATGGCAAAGAACTCTCTGAGGATCTGAAAAAAAGAATTGTTGCTCTACATAAAGATGGCCTAGGCTATAAGAAGATTGCCAAGACCCTGACACTGAAAGGCCAAGACCAAACAGCGGTTTAACAGGACAGGTTCCACTCAGAACAGGCCTTGCCATGGTCAACCAAAGAAGCTCAGCGTCATATCCAGAGGTTGTCTTTGGGAAATAGAAGTATGAGTGCTGCCAGCATTGCTGCAGAGGTTGAAGGGGTGGGGGGTCAGCCTGTCAGTGCTCAGACCATAACGCCGCACACTGCATCAAATTGGTCTGCATGGCTGTCGTCCCAGAAGGAAGCCTCTTCTAAAGATGCACAAGAAAGCCCACGAACAGTTTGCTGAAGACAAGCAGACTAAGGTCAAGGATTACTGGGACCATGTCCTGTGGTCTGATGAGACCAAGGTAAACTTATTTGGTTCAGATGGTGTCAAGCGTGTGTGGCGGCAACCAGGTGGGGAGTACAAAGACAAGTGTGTCTTGCCTACAGTCAAGCATGGTGGTGGGAGTGTCATGGTCTGGGGCTGCATGAGTGCTGCCGGCACTGGGGAGCTACAGTTCATTGAGGGAACCAAGTATGTCAACATGCTCTGCTTCAGTACGTCACAGTACATGATCCCCTCCCTTCGGAGACTGGGCCACAGAGCAGTATTCCAGCATGATAACGACCTCGAACACACCTCCAAGACGACCACTGCCTTGCTAAAGAAGCTGAGGGTGAAGGTGTTGGACTGGCCAAGCAGGTCTCCAGACCTAAACCCTATTGAGCATCTGTGGGGCATCCTCAAACAGAAGGTGGAGGAGCACAAGGTCTCTACCATCCACCAGCTCCGTGATGTCATCATGGAGGAGTGGAAGAGGACTCCAGGGGCAACCTGTGAAGCTCTGGTGAACTCCATGACCAAGAGGGTTAAGGCAGTGCTGGAAAATAATGGTGGACACACAAAATATTGACACACTGAGCCCAATTTGGACATTTTCACTTAGGGGTGTACTCACTTTTGTTGCCAGCGGTTTAGACATTAATGGCTGTGTGTTGAGTTACTTTGAGGGGACAGCAAATTTACACTGTTACACAAGCTGTACACTCACTACTTTACATTGTAGCAAAGTGTCATTTCTTCAGTGTTCTCACATTAAAAGATATAATCAAATATTTACAAAAATGTGAGGGGTGTACTCACTTTTGTGAGATACTGTATGTGTGTATTTATTTTATATATATATATATATATATATATATATATTATATATATATATATATATATATATATATATAATATAAAATTTCGTTACTATGACATCTATTTTTTGAAGAAAACCATTCAATCCAGTACGGGTCATTTTGACCCCCTTTATGCATTTGTGAAGGTTTTTTTTGGTTCATGCATTGTAGGGTTAAATATCAAAAATCTAAAAGGTGTGCGTGATAACTGACACCTAGATGAACACTTTACATTTGGGTGTGTGACTGTAAGTCATTCCCTTCAAATGCTATTGAGCTTTAAATAATGGCATTTTTTGTGTATTGCCATTTGGTAGTGAAATTCATATCTAATTTACATATGATTTAATAGCTTATTTTAATAAATATCAAACATTTAAAAGGTGTGCGTCATACCTGACACCTAGATGAACACTTTACAGTTGGTTATATGACTGTACGTCAATCCCTTCAAATGCTATTGAAGTTACAAACGTGTATAAAAATGTTGTATGTAACTTTAGAGACGGTCCCTTAATTTCTACATATCCGCGAATATCAGTCAAACCAACTTTATTCCAGTCCTTTTTAGTTTTATATTTACTGAAGTTTCACGCACAACTTCCAGGCCTCAATGGTTCAGTTTTCATTTGAGATGTCTTCATATTGCTCAGGTTCCCAGCCACTGACCCTAACCCTTTCTTTTCAAATTTGAAATTTAGTGGCCAACCCAAACAACAAACCTAGCCTTAGCCCTGGTCCTGGAGTAACCTAACATAGGTTGCTTTTTGTGAATGAGTTCAAATATGAGTTAAAGTTATAAAAAACAAAAAACAAAAACACAACTTGTTTACAAGTAACCTGCACATGTCTGCTATAAACAAAAATCTAAGTTCGTTTCCAGCACCTATGTGTCATGTAGGCCCTACTATTCAAGCAGCAGTGGAAGAAGTGAAATGTCATGATTACCCCATATGTGATGTTAATTGCCAGAGTAACAGACAGACACAGAGGGTTAGTTGTAACACTGATAAACTACCACAAACATGATACATGTAAAATTCACTGGCATAAGCACATGATTCATGTGCAGGTTGTCGCTATAACTTCAGGGGTGTATTTTATGCCCCTGTGAATTTATAGCCCTAAGCTGCCAAAGCTCTTTGAGCTTGGATGATCATAACCCCAGTTTCATCCATCAATGTTGCTGTCTTTATTTGTTTGGAATGAATTGACTATTATATATTCATTAACACTGACCAAAAACTAAAAGGCTGACTAAAAGTATACTTTGATTTCCTCATTGACCCGCTGTTAATTATCTTCCGGACCCTTTAAATCTTCCACGCTCACTCCTCTATCTTACCTGATGTTCCCTGGATCTCGTTCTTTTCAAAAAGGTTTCGGAGACATGAATTGTCTTACTTTATCTGAAGAGGAAAGCGGGTTGGTGTCGTAGTGTACTACTGGCAGTTTAGTTGTAACACTGTATTACAGCTAACCCTGCCATGTAGAGACTAAATATTATTTAGGCTATGTCATGTACCATCTTTATCACAGCAGTGAAACTGCCATATTAACATGTATGGTGGTGGTACAAGCTTTTTAAACAACGTGTCATACGTACTGCTTAACTTTTTAGACACTCCTGCCTTGTTGATCTGATTTGTAGGTGTACAATTCATTATTTTCATGCACACTGGATAGGATATTTTTGGTTGGTGCACTATTGAGGTTTCCCAGCATTGCTGCTCCACCTGATAGACACATTACCACCCTTTAACACACTATCACCATGTCGGCGAACCACCACCCAAATGACAAACCGTATACCAGAACAGACGGACTACAGTAACTGTATTGACCTGAATATAGCTGATAATGGGCAAGTGAGTGTAACTACCAGGTAGGAGTACATAAGAAAGGGACTACTAAGTGTATAGAGTGTACTTTATTTATATATTTTAAAAACCAAAACGAGTGATTTTGTCCAACACTGTACCATGCCAGAGTGGAAATATAATATTTCATTTACACTGCATTACCCTGATGCCCTTGCATGTTGCATATAATTTATTTGCACACTATTATTATATCTGGGGTCGCATGGTGGTGCAGCAGGTATTGTTGCCACCTCAAAACTCAAAAAAGAGTTGTGGATTCCCAGTTCAATATAAAAGCGTGCATTAATGTCTGTATGGAGTTTCTGTGCATGTTCTCCTTTTGTCTGGGTTTTTTCCAGCTACTTCTGTTTCCTCTCCTCCCCAAAACGTACTGGTACACACATTTGCTATGCTAAATTACTTCTAGGTGTGTGTGTGTGTGTGTGTGTGTGTGTGTGGGGTGGCCTGCGATGGTGTGTAATCCAGGGTGTATTCCTGCTTCACACCCAGTGTTTCTGGATCAACCACAACCCTGACCAGGATAAGCAGTTCCTGAAGATGAGTGATTGGGTGTTTGTATTGTATGCATTGATTGATGGACCATGTTGTAACGTGTACCTTTTTGTGCTCAGGCCTGTTTCGACTGCTTTGCGAAGAACCCAAGCTGGGCTAGCATCACCTATGGTGTGTTTCTGTGTATTGACTGCTCAGGGACGCACCGTTCTCTAGGTGTGCATCTGACCTTTATCAGGTAGCATAAAGCACATGTGCCATTATATTTGACTGTCTTACATATTCCATTCTGCACACAGTAATTAGCAGCAATTTAACAAATTTCATGTTGAACAGGTCTACTGAACTGGATTCCAACTGGTCCTGGTTTCAGCTACGTTGCATGCAAGTTGGGGGGAATGCCAGCGCTGTGAGTGTTTTTTCTCTCTCTATACCTCTGAGCTTTATTTAATCAGTTTTAAAATGCAGAAGGCTGACTGACACGCATTTTCATAAATGAACATGTAATATGTCATCGATCTGTTGCTGACCTAGTTGCAACACATCCCAGTAGTAAACTGAAGGTCTATAGCTATATGTAAATGCTAAACATGTTGAAACAGTTCTCACTCAACTTTCTAATCACATGGACACCAGTGGTTAATAGGGATTTCTCTCTCCTCCCAAAAGTCTGCCTTTTTTAACCAGCATGGTTGCACTGCCAGTGAAGCCAATGCCAAATATAACAGCCGTGCAGCTAAGCTTTATAGAGAGAAGATCAAGACGTTGGCTACCCACGCCACCAGACAGCATGGCACTGAGGTCAGACACACAAATACATGAAACCTTCTACACACATTTGCATATTATATTTTATTTCAGTATCACAGAAACTCAAGGTTATAAATAAAGGTCTGTGGTGATTGTGTGTGTCTCTCTCTCTTTCTGTCTTGCTCTCTGTCTCGCTCTCTCTCTCTCTCTCTGTCTCGCACTTTCTCTCTCTTTCTCTCTCTGTCTCGCACTTTCTCTCTTTCGCACTCTCTCTGTCTCGCTCTTTCTCTCTCTGTCTCGCACTTTCTCTCTGTTTCGCACTCTCTCTGTCTTCGCACTCTGTCTCGCACTCTCTCTCTTTCTGTCTTGCTCTCTGTCTCGCGATGTCTCTGTCTCTCTCTCTCTCTCTCTCTCTCTCTGTCTTGCACTCTCTCTCTGTCTCTCATTAGCTCTGGCTGGACAGTCAGGCTCCTCTCTCCCCTACATCGCCTGAGGACAAGCAGGTAGACTTCTTCAGCCAGCACACACAGGTATTGCTGCATCTTTTCATTAAGGAGCAATATTGTTCTGATTACGCTGTTCTCTTTCTGCCCTAGACAAAATGGTACACATAAAAAAAAATCTTCCTTGTAATATCGCTGCCCTTTTTTCCCCTCTCATTTGAATTAATGACATTATATCATGTATGCTCTGTAAAGTATAAAACACAGTGGTGTTGGTTCTGTTGTAGGAAAATAATCAACAGTGGGGGTGGAGTTACTTTTACTACCACAAAGATGATTATTTCCCAGAAAGAGCAGGTCCATAGGTTTATTTTTATTATCACAGCAATTTTCCAACTAATAACACTTTTTTTTAAAATAATTAATTAAAGAACAACACACCATACCTTTATTTATTTATTTATTTATTTATTTATTTATTTTTTAATCCATTTGTGGGTTTGGTTAATGTTCTGGAACTTTTGCAAGACAAGTTAGTTCCTGAATTTAATAAGAGAAACAAATGCAGCTTGTCATGTTACCTGAAGACTTGTTCAGCTTTCCCTCTGACAAAGCAAAACAAAATGACTCTCCACCTTTTGACCAATCAAAATGAAGAATTCAACAATATTTTAAATATTGTGCTTAGAATTATGCAGTTGTACAACTTCTAATTGAGGTGAATCCCTGCTTTTCATTGGAAGTGCAGTGGAGTGAGTGTGTGGTGCAGTACATTCTAATTTCAGCCTTCAGAAAAAGCAAAGCAAACTCTGTGTAACTACAACAAGCTTTGTAGATAAAACAGAGTATGATGACCACGACTAACATTAGGCAGTGACGGATGTTTGTGATATTGCAGCATTTTCTGGGTATCTAGTGTAGATAAATTGTTGGTGTCTGCCAAGGTCAGATGGGAGACACAATCATTTTTTAAATAATTCAACCACTGTGATTAATAGTTTATGCCTTTAGTAATACTGTTTGCTGTGTTGTTTTTTTCTTCCCCTCATGTGTATGTACTTACACAGAATGAAGGAAGCTTCTTTCAGGAAAATCTTAATCATCCACAGGAAACAATCTTGCAAGATAATAATAATGGTATGAAAAACCAAACAAACATTACATTTGGTGTGGGTGTGTGTGCATGATTGCACGTGAGTGTGGGTACATGTATCTAACTAATTAATTGTTATCTGCAGACAATCAAGAAGGCCCTTCCGTTGAGCTTCTCAGTGTTTCTCCAAAAGCCGCCCTAGGTAAAGAAATGTCATTAAATTGTTTTCATTGTGTTTAACCCTTTCTTGCAGTAATCTGGCGTTCCATTCCACCAGCAGAACGGAAATTAACTTATCAGACATCTTCAATCAGTGTAAACAAATGAATTATTTCACAGCTGCAAGTCTGTTATAAGATTAGTCAGGACACTGATGGGTTTCTCTGTGTAGAGTATTATGATTGTGTATTTAGCAGGGAGATGGGAAAGGGGAGGGGTCTGATCCCGCTGCTAGTCAAACAATTCACAACTCTCCACAATAACATTGGTACAGAGATAAAATGGACAGCACGACTAAAGATTTTTTTTGACAGTAAAAAAAAAACGGTGTATAACTGCCACAATAACATTATAAAATTTAAACCTATTAGGCTATGTAAAATATATATAATTCTTATGAAAAAGAAACAAATTCAGTGCCAGACATGGACACCTCCAAAACAGGCAGAAATTCCAATTTTTGGCCTTTGGTAAAAAGGTAAAAAAGAGTTAAATGTGGACATTTATGGTTTTACATTTACGGCCTTTTCCAGAGCCTTCTCTTATCAAAAAGAAGCCTGCAGCAGCCAAAAAAGCGGTGAGATATACTATTTAAAAAAAAATAATCATTACCGTTAAATATTGTATTAATTGTGCCTGTGTTTATTGATGCCGCACTGTAGTAATCAGTGAGTGCAGAGATAAAGCAGAGTGTGTTTACATGGATTCGAATATTTCCTTTATGTTGTCGAGTAGCTTGGTGTTAAAAAAGGAGGTCTTGGGGCTCAGAAAGTGAGCAGCCAGAGTTTCTCAGTGCAGGAGAAGAGAGCTCAGGCTGTGGACAAACTACGTGAAGAGTCAGTCACTGAGAAGAGTGCCAAGCCTGAAGAGCCAGTGTGAGTCTCCTTCTGCACGTTTTCACATGCACATAAATAATGCAGTCATTATCTGATTCAGGCAGTTACTGAATTATTTAAGTGGTCATTTAAACTGCATACTGCAATATCGTAAATTAAGGATTCAAAATAAAAAAATAAAAAAGACTTTGCATACGTCTGTAAGGCATATTGCCATGTAGACGAGTGCATGTGGACCGGGATCCCCAAGTATCCAACAAAAAAGAAAGTGGTGCAAGCAGGTGGTTTTTATTCATTCGTCTTCAGTAAATTATTAACTGATGTATATTTTGGGAAATACCATAAACTTAATACATTACAATATATAAAAATAACTGGGGGAGCATGCAGAAGGACAGTACTTATGTTTATTTCGCAATCGTAAAACTCCAAAATAAATATTTACAGTAAAACAAATCGAGAGCTGACTCATCAGCAGCCAGGAACCTTGAGTCTGTTCTCCTTTCAACCAACTGAGAAGAAACAGACAACAAGATGGATTACATTTATATTTCTGCTTGTTTAATTCTAAATCTGTTCTTGTGTTGACATTTAGGTTAGAAGGGCTGTATCTGGTGCTGGATTCCCTCATGTTTATTGATTTTTAGGACATGCTGAAGTCCATGTCATTTGCATTTAGCTTTTTCTTTTTTCGCTGGGTTTTTTTGGTTTTTTTGGTTTTTTTTGGTTTTTTTGGTTTTTTTAGCCTAGTGTTTTTCATCTGTTTCATGACAGATGTAAAGCATGTTTAAACAGTACATGGTCATATTGGCAAAAAGAATAAACTAAAAGTAGGTTATAGAAATCAGAAGTCGAGATACATCAAGAGACGTAAATCACATCACGGCAGCCGAAGGAATCTAGTACCACCAGTATATTGGAAAATATGGTTAAAATAATAGTGTCGTAGTAGTGGTGCTGCTGTTCTAATGTCTTGTCTCTCTGTCTGGTGTGAAATTTGTCAGTGTGACGTCTCTGAGGCTGGCCTATCAGGATCTGGAGCTCCAGAGAAAGAAAGATGAGGAGAAGCTGCGAGGGCTCAAGGGCCAAAAGAAGGAGCAGGCAGAGAGGCTGGGGATGGGTTTCTCCAACAGGAGGTCAGGGATTTTAATTTATGCAATCATCCTCAAATTTGCTATAGATTTTCTATCACTAGAGGTGTGTTTTTATGTGTGTTAGAATACTGTACTACTGCAGGGTTGTTGTTTTTTTGCATTTATTTGGATAGTCTACTATGGACAATTTACATCACCAAACCATCTAGAAACTGTCAACAGCCAGCCTATGCAGTGATTCTCAATAACACTGTTAACCGTATATGGTTGCTGATGTTTAGTATATGATTAACTTGTTGGTTTCCTTCTGACCAGTCAGATTTGTGCATTCAAAGTGATCATGATATGATAGAAGATAGTCTGGATTAATTGTCTCTCATGTTATCACAATATCAAATCCAGTCCATGTGTACTCTAAACACAAGTCATCGAAAGATACACATCTGTGGAAATGTTGACAATTAGTTATTGGGTTTCTTGACTTTTAGGGCGTCTAAAGCAGACTATCCAAATACAGTATTACCAAATACTTCATATGGAAGTAATTTTCTAAACAGTATGCCAGTAAGGAAAATGGAGTTCTTTTAGGATTACTTAACTAAGAGTTGAACAGCGATACCTGGTTATTTATCTCTATCTTTTTGGACTTTCTTTCCTCATTTCAGTGGAGTGTCTCACTCTGTCCTGGCGGACATGCAGACGATTCAGCAGGAGACTCCCACTTTGACCCAGTCCTCCTCTCATTCCAAGAAGTACAGTGACGATGATGATGAAGAAGAGGGATATTTTTTCGTTAGGTGAGATGAGTCACTCACTTTTGCATATAACAGGATCATTTGACTAGATTGATTGATGGCTCAATCAGCAAACCTTTATATGACCTTTAATTCAGAATTGAGTGAACTGAATCCAGTCTGAATCAGATGTCTGTCTAATCAAGCAATATGTATAATCTGCCCAATAAACATAAATGGATTATTCTCCTATTTAACAACCTTTGTGTATGTTCTGTGTTTACAATCAAAAGTCTGTGACACAGAAGTTCATGGTACTAATTTCGAAAAATGTGAAAATAATAGTGGTAGCCTCCCCCCCCCCCCCCGCCCCGCCTCCAGTTTCCTGCGCAACAGGGTGTTGATGGTGTGTTTTGCTTAGAGTGACATAATTTAAGACTTACAAACTAACATTCTGAGATAATGTTGGACACTATTTACACTCTGACAGGACACTAAAGGGCAGTCTGTTTGTTGTTATGGTAATAGTGACATTAAATGAACATAAATTTGGTTACATGTACATTTAAGTAGGAATTTACATGTCTGAGTGTGATGAGTGTAGGGTGTGTGTAAACAGTTTGTTTGCGGTTGGAATAAATTTGTTCTGACTGAACTTCGCATATGCACATAGGTTTTTAGCCACTGATTAGGTTTTTTTTTTTTTTTAAAAATTAAAAACACTGTAACCTAATCAGCTTTTCAATATTATATGCAAGTTAAAGGTGTAGTTTGATGCTCTAGACACATTACTCATTATATTAGCATTTGTAACGCTTCTCCACTATCATCTTCCCTGTAGAACCTCCTCCAAGTTTACTAATGATGCGCCTCAGTCATCTGACCAGTTCTTCTCCCACTGGGAGGACATCAAGAAGAAAGAAAGCAAGAAACCAGAGCCCGATATTTATTTGAGCTCCAAGACCTCATCATTTGAAGACAGGTTAGCTCTTTCTTCCGCATGGCCATTGTAAGGACTTTTCAAGCTTTTAGTGAAACATTTATGCGATCCTAATTTTCTTTTCAATCACAGGACTGCATCAAGGAGAAAAGCGGAGCCTGGGATGTTTCCCGTCTCTGATGATGCCCAGAAGAAATTTGCTGGTGCAAAAGCCATCTCCTCTGACATGTATTTTGGTAAACAAGATGACGCTGAGGTAATGCCAAATTACACGTCCCTGTATGGGTTTATTTCGCAATGGCCCAATTGAAAGTTGCTGTGTTGTTCTGTATTAATAATGACGTTCCTGTTTTGCCTAGTATGAAGCGAGGACTCGACTGGAGCGTTTCTCCGACAGTTCAGCCATTAGTTCAGCAGATCTGTTTGACGAGCAGAAGAAACAGACAAGTGCGTGGAGTAACAGACACAACAGGATATATTCATATTCAGCAAATATTCCTAAGCTCCTTACAAATATATAGGAGGGTTTTTTTCAGTCTAGACATTTTTCCTCTTCTTTTTAGATGAACGTTTATGGCAGAGATATATACGTTTATTTATGGAACCATCTGTGCTATGTACAGGCTGTACTCCTGATTCTGATAGTTTGGTAATTGGGTCAAATTTATTAACAAACTCCTTTTCTGTTGTGGTGCAACAGAAAAGTATTTGCACTATTGTCGGGAAGAGATTGAGTTAGCATCCCAATGATGCCATAGGTTTCCCCATTTAAAACCAACTTTCACTACTTCTGTTAAAAAAAAGCTTAGTTTGTGATGTCACTAAATAAGCTTAAAGCTATCATGTCCGAGAGCCAAATATTAGAGATAAGCAGAAACTGGAACATGGCTCAGCTTACTCTGGCTTTCTCTGTCGTCTTACAGGCAGTTCATACAGCCTGAGCAACGTGCTGCCCAGTGCTCCAGATATGGCCCAGCTGAAGATGGGAGTCCGCTCTGTGGCTGGCAAGCTGTCTGTCATGGCCAGTGGAGTGGTTTCAACTATACAGGTCTCTTCCCTTCTAATTACATTTACAAATCCCAGGACTTCCATTGAGTCTCTGACACATGCTTAATGCAGAGTTTCCTTAAGGCATCATTGTATAAAAATGATTGTTAAATGGTGAGAGCGTGCTTAATGTGATGTGTGCTCTACCATTTAGCAGTTGTCTTCTTGCAATGATTCTTTCAGGAAACTCAACATTACGCAGTTAAAGATCTTGCTCTGTCAATGGTTTTCTGTCAGTCCTGGGATTTGAGCTCACAACCTTCTAGCATTATGTAATTTTCGAGCTACAAAGTGGCTAAGAACCATGGATGCTTCCATAAAAGTTTGTATATTGTTAGAAACAAGTTAACCAGCTATTTATTAGGTATTTTCTTTGGTATGGTGAGCATTATATATAATATAACGCTCACCATACCAAAGAAAATATATATATATATAATATTTTATATATTAGCGTTATATATAGTTAAATATATATATATTTTTCCACTGTCAGGGCAATAATTAAGAAGTTCCAGTCAACCTGAAATGTTATGAATCAACCTGGAAGAGGACGTGTGTCTATATTGTCTCAATGCACTGTGAAGAGGATGGTTCGAGTGGCCAAAAAATCTCCAAGGATCACAGCTGGAGAATTGCAGAAGTTACAATAAGTCAAGCATGTTCAGTTTTCCAGACACTACTGGAACTTCAAACGGGATCGGGTTCTATGGTCAGATGAAACCAAAATAGAGCTTTTTGGCAATAAACACCAGAGGTGGTTTTGGCGCACACAGAGAGGTAGCCATATGGAAAAGTACCTCATGCCCACGGTTAAATATGGTGGTGGCTCTTTAATGTTTTGCGGATGTTTTTCTGCCAGAGGACCTGGGCATTTTGTTAAGATAAATGGCATCACGGACTCAACAGATCAGATATCAACAGATGTTAAATGAAAACCTGACAGCCTCTGCTAGAAAGCTTAAAATGGGCCATGGTTGGATCTTCCAACAGGACAGTGATCCAAAACATACATAAAATCAACACAAAAATGGTTTACTGACCACAAAATTAAGGTCCTGCCATGGCCATCCCAGTCCCCTGACCTGAAAACCTGTGGAGTGAACTGAAGAGGAAATTTGAAGGATCTGGAGAGATTCTGTATGGAGGAATGGTCTCAGATCCCTTGCCATGTATTCTCCAACCGCATCAGGCATTATAGGAGAAGACTCTGCTGTTACCTTGGTGAAGGGAGGTACCACAAAGTATTGATTAAAGGGGTGCCAATAATTGTGGCAAATATATTTAACAAAGATATACCTGTCTTCTGTTTGCAATTGTTGGATATCCATGAGAGCAGAGTATTTTTGAACGAAAGATCAAAAGGTTTTTCACAGCCTTCTTTGCTCATATTTACCAAGGGTGCCAATATTAGTGGAGGGCACTGTATATACTGACTTTCTGGGTTGAGGGAGCGTTTTCATAGGTTTTTTTGGAAGTTCTGAGTTATGGACTTTAATCAAACGTAGCACTTAGTTCCGACTAACATTTTTGTTCTTGTAATTAATTTGATTTTTTTTCTTATTTTGTGCTGATTAAAATGTGTGTATGTTCTCTGTTGCAGGATCGCTACAGCACATGAGCACATTGAGTATAGGGAACGAATCAGAAGGACATCTTAAGACAGCCTCTCAGCATAAAGGAGAGAAACGGTTTGCCTGTGTGTGTGTGTAGGTCCCAAATGCATTACAGTCAGGTATACAGTAATGCATATATATAGCTTCATTGAGTAGACGTATAGGTGGTCAATTACACATAGAGTTAAACCCCCGGTTCTGTTGGAAACTGAAGTGAAGGGCAACTCAAAGAGCTTCTTATTTGTTCAGTAAAATTGGAACAAAATTGACATTGGCTTTGTGGGCACCTTTTTTTGTTAAAAGATAAAAAGTCCCCCCAATTTTTTTTTGTTGCTTTTTGTAAATATCTGTGCATTGTTTACGTTTTACTTTTGAAATTGTTACAGTTGGATTATGCCAGATTTATGTCATTTTTACGCTGATCAGAATGGATCTTTATGGGATTAAACAGCTTTATTTTTGTAAATGTTCTTATATCTGGTGAATCATAGGGAGAAACACAGTACTAAATATGATTGGATGTACTATATGAACCTTCGGGTAGTTGGCATTATGGGCTTTATGCCATTTAATTACACACACGTTGCGTTAATGTGTAGCTTGTGATCCAATATTTGATGTGTGTTTATGGGTGTAAAACAGAGGAGTCCAGCTGTGGTCCTGCATGTCTGTAGTCACCAGTTTGGTGATTTGCTTGCTCTAAACTTGGTCCTAATCCTGAACTATAGACCTGAATCCATGAAGTTCAAACCTGCAGGAACATAGTTGGGATCTGTGTGTATGGGTTAATTTTGATTTTAGGTGACACAAATTGACACATTAGAGCCTGTTTACACCTGCTCATTTCTTGCATTTAGTATATGGATTATAACCACATGCATTTACACATTGCCAGATTTACAGTTATCCAGTTTGCAATGCAATGAAATGCCCCGTCACATACAATATACAGATCATTTGCACTTGACCACCAAATTCATGCGTTATTCATTATTTTTTGTTATTTCATGCAAAATACATCTCCTTGAAAATCGTAATTTTGCATGTTTTTGGGTTTTTTTTTTCTTTACCAGCCCCACATTTGGCAGTCATTGACCACTTGTGTTATGATGTATTAGAAATTTAATGTATTAGAAAGGGCCTGTCAGATATTATTTGGAGAGGCAGGTGCGGTTATATTTGCATAATATCTAGCTTAAATGCATCTCAGACTTTTAAAAGTGGTTCGAGTGATCAGATTTTAATCTGATTTAAATGCATCTTGGGCACATTAACACTTTCATTTGCATGTAGATAATAGCAATTGGGAATATACTTCAGATGTGTGAAATGACTGTGTAAATGGGCTCTTAGATTGTTTGTTTGTCAACTGCCATTTTTTAAAGTTGGAGAATGTTTATCTTTTATCTTTTGTTTATACTGATAGATTCAGCCAATAGTTTGCATGGGCTTTAGTTTTTTTTTTTTTTTTTTTTTTTTTTTTGCTTGATTTGTAAGCTACTTTGTGCACTACAAATGATCAAGAATGGAGAAAGGTTAAGTTGTGTACACTTTATACTCAAGAAATATTAAATACAACAAATGCTGCATAGAAAACACAATTTCTTCTAAGAAGAAAGACTAAAACATGAGTGGAAGGTATAATTTAGAAGCAGTTTGTAGCTTTATGCTTTAGCCAAAGTAAGCTGGCAAACAGAATTTGCACTACATGGGGAGAACATTTGTCTATAGAGTGCAAAGACGATTCATCCCATTGCAATTATAATAATGGAAAATTTAAATTGTGCTTTGATCAATAAAAAAAAAACTTAAATTTTTGTGCAAAGCTTCCTTGTGTTGTTGTTTGTGGGACTTCCAGGGGGAGGAGGGAATCATTGGCTTTACAAAAGCAAGCGGCAGTGTGTTACTTTGCACAGGCTAGAAACATTTTAAGAACAGGTTTAACAGTGCTGTATGAGCAAGGAGATCTGAGAGTTGTGAGTGAGCTCTTTGCAAGTGCAGTCTCCATTGGCCTGGGTCCATGAAGCACAGCCAGTTCAACAGGGCTCAAAAAGACTGGAAGTGTTGTAAATAGTGTTGAATTCCTTTGCCTCCCATCCACAATCTGTCGAAACATGTACATATACACAGTTCCCTATTTACAGTTTTCCAAAAAATTGCGCTCACTTACCAAAAATGTCTGTTTGTGTAGGTTTTTTGGTTCCTAGATTATAGGGTTAAAATATCAAAAAGTAAAAGGTGTGCATCATACCTGACACCTAGATGAACACTTTCCAGTTGGGTATATGACTAAGTCGTTCCCTTCAAATGTTATCGAAGTTAAATACGTGTTTGACAATGTCGTATGTAACTTTAGAGACGGTCCCTTAATTTCCGCATGTCTGCGAATATCGACCGTCAAACCAACTTTATTCCAGTCCTTGTTATTACTGTAATTTGCCTGAACTACCCTTAAAATATACTTCAGACAGGAAGGTATATAAATATTTCAGACTTTTGACCTTGCCTCTGGATCAATTCTCAAATCTAAGCAGTTCTTGTGTTGGTTAAAATGATAATTCCATAACTAATCCTACAAACATATAAACACTCGTTCATAACATGTCGAGCTAACGAGAACCTCGAACAGACCCACGAATGCCTCCACCGCCTAGTGTTTTTGAACTGTGCCTCGTCTCGGAGTCATTTAGTAATAAAAGAAGAAAAAAAGGTTGTGAAAGGTTTTTAATGGCAGGACGTGGACGTCACTGTAGATGGCGCGCGTGCACTTGAGGAGTCGTGCGCGACCCCGCGAGCAGCTGGAACGTGCTGCTACGTGGCTGTATGGCGGCTCTGTGCTACATCTAAACTCTCTGAGGACCGAGCCTGTGACTATGAAAAGTGCAAGCACAAGTAAAGTACATTTAGCCCTCGTTCACGGTGTAAATCGCAGCTCTTTGCATTTGTATAACGTTGCAGAGCAGTGAACTTCAACCTTTTTGGATAAAGACGTGAAAGAAAAAGACTTAAGCAAAATGCCGAGCGATGGAGTGAAGCAGAGGAAAGGCAAAGCAGGAGAAACTCCTGACACCTCGAAACCGTGTGGAAGAGATGAAGTTCAGAAGGATGGAGATGGAAAAACTGATCAGTGTTCTTCAGTAGATGCCAGGACTGTAGTGAGTTTGCTGTCTCTGAGTGCATGCTTTCTGCTGGCCTGGTAAGTCAACCGTTATTCCACTTGATTAAGCTGAAAAATCCCAGCGCCTCACAATACATCGTTTGTAAATTATTATCTCGATATGGATATCGCAGAACGGTGTAGTATGAAAATACATCCTATAACTATGTTGTTCCAGATGTGATGTGATGTTTAATAAATAAACGAACAGATGTTGGGCCGGCAGAGCTGACACATTTTCAGTCAACTTTGGCCTTTGTTATGAAAAGAACATGCAGCAGTCTTTATTTTGTCACATACACATTATAGCACAGGGAAATTCTTTTCTTCGCATATCAGTCCGAACAGGATTTCACTGAGGTTTTTTTCTGTGATTGTTGCAGCCGAAAGAAGCTTGATTTTGCTGTGGCATTTTTCCAAAATTTGCCATGCAATTTCCAGAGTTTGTTTTTTTCTTTTTTCGCTTTTCTTTCGGGAAAACTATTTGAATGGGTGAAATTGCTCTAAATAGTTTTGCAGGAAATTGTCTTTCACAGTGATGTTTGTTGGTAAATGAGACCACATGAGTACTCGTTCGAGGCACATAAATCAAAGAGGGCTTTGGCTGAATGCGCGCTATGATGACGTCAAATGGCGCATCTTGGTCCAAATATGTGGAAAATTACAAGCTCATCCAAATATTGCAGAGTTTGCTTGATTTTGCATTAATTTCTGTGGGTGCAAAATCCTGGAGGGACTGGCATATCCCAGTTTATTAGGAAGCTGAGGTCAGAGTGGGGGATCATCTACGATACGTCATCCCTGGAGCAGAGAGAGTTAAGGGCTTTGCTCAATGGCCCAATAGTGGCAGCTTGTCTTTATGTTCAGTAACCCAGAGCCTTAACCATTGAGCCACCACTGCCTTTGCTAACCCTGGGTCAATGTTGGATGGGTTGTTCTGAAAAGAACCATGTTGGCACAAAATTGTATCCGGAAGGCAAACAATGCTACCCAGTATAGGTGAAGGGCCAATGTTTGCTACCTGAGGCATGGCATTCACATCATCCTTCCATCCATCCATCCATTTATCATCAGCTGCTTTATCCTGGTCAGGGTCATGGTGGATGGTGGATCTGATCCCTATGCCAGGAACACACCCTAAATAGGATGGCATGCAAACACACACACACACACACACACACATTCGATCACAGCTAGGAGGTATTTATTTTATTATATTCCATTTTATTATATTAGTCAGGGTTGTTTACGAACTTTTGGGGGCACTGAGCTACATCCTACTTGGACCAGTCCATCGCAGGGAACTATACACACACATATTCATACCTAGGGCAATTTAAAATCACCAGTCTACTTGCTGGCTTGTTGTTGTTGGGTAGTGTGAGGAAACCTGAGAACTCGGAGGAAACCCACTAGGAGAACATGCACAGAAACTCCACACTGACAGTAACCCGAGTTCAGAATCCCTGAAGTTGGACCCTGGAGCTATAAGGTGCCAACATTACCCTCTGCGCCAACGTGCCAGCCACATGAACCAAAAAATAATAATAATTTTGTCCAAAATAAAGCAGGTCAAACTTTAACTATGTTACATCAAGAAAAGCATAGCCTATTGGAAAATATATGGTAATCCGATGTAATATATGATGTGACATTTCTGTTTTTTTTTCTCTCAGGGCCATCCTTCAACAGAATGCAAGGTTTAATGAAGTTGAGGAAAAATACAAGCATTTGTATGAAAAGGCAGCTGATCTGCTAGCACTGGAGAAGAAGTTTATTGCAGCTTCCAGAAAGGTGGGTATTTATTTTAATCATAGCTACTGATGCATCTCATTGAACATAGTCTTGATGCCAAGAAAAAATATTGTAAATAGACATTATTATTAGAAGTTTCTGTTCAGTCACTGAAAAGATGTAGCACCACCCCCTGCAGTGTTTGTTTCCTGTCTGTGTGTCAGAATAGTATGCATGGGGTTGTTACTCAATAGTCAAAGCAGTTAGGTTCAGAGGTGGCGCTTTGGCATGTACAGTGCTGTGAGTGTGAATGTGACACACAGCAAAACCACAGCCAAAACACCCTGTCTTGTGTTGTGGGTGCAGCTGGAGGACTCCGAAGACCATCTGAAGGGGGCACTCTCCTCTCTCACCACGCTAACTGAGCTGCAACAGGAAGTCATCTCCCTCAATGGCATTGTTACAGCTATGCAAGAGGACCAACATGCATCATCTCGTCGCCTCCAAAGTGTGAATGAGCACTTCTTGAACGTGACTGAGACATGGCATGGTGGACTGGCCACTGTGACAGAGGACCTGACTACGCTGAGGTCCGAGTCTCGCTCAATTCATGGCCATGTAACGGAGCATGTTAACAAAGCTGAGGAGCGCCTGCGAGCTCTAAACAAACGTCTAGAGGAACTAGAAGACAGCACAAAGAGAAATGGGCGCGTGCTGGAGCGCACAGAGGAGGAAGATGCCAAGAGTGTTCAGAATCAGCTAGACTGGAACACCAAGCAGGTGAGCAGGCTTCAGGAGCAACTTGTGTTGCTCTCCAAAAGAGATGCGGAGCTTGAGGAGAAGCTGGTGGAGATGGAGCCACAGGCCAAAGAATGTGAAGAACAGCTACCTGTCGTAGAGGATGCAGTCAGGTCTATCCTGAGGTTAGGAGCTGACCTAAGCGGGGCCGAGAGGAGGCTTGAGGAACTCACGCTGCAAGTGGTGGGCACTGAGGATAGCACACTCAAGGCACTGACTGAGATTCTGCAGCTCCAGCAGACCCTTGATGATCTGCAGGTGGACAACAGCGTGATGAAGGTGAGGAATGAGCTTGGAGTTGTCCTGGATGCCATGAAGGAGCTTAAGCGTGTGCATAGAGAACAAGAACTGGATTCTGGAAGAGAGGAGCCTGAACATGATGAGGGGAAGGACATTGAGACATTGAATATCAAGCAATTAAACGATGATAATAAAGGTTTGGAGGAGAAAAGTTTTCTAGAATCAACAGCAGGTCACAGTATGAGTGCAGGAGCTGGGGAGATCCTGTTGACTGAATTAAATGAACTGCACTGATTTTGTTTAAAGACAACCTGTAATAAAAACTGACATTTTTTACTGTGTTTCTTTATGTACCTGCCTCTTTTTTATGGAAATAAAGACAAATTCCTTGTTTTGTTTAATTGAATTTTCCATCAGAATGCCCACCTCTAAATATAATATTGGTTAATGTATTTGGTTAGTAATATTACGTCATGTTTCACCTCTCCTTTCCCCACACTCATCCATCATCAAGTGAAAACACTGATCAGTTTCACTTAAAAAAAAAAAAAAAAAAAAAAAAAAAAAAAGTCATACTATAGAAGAAAAATTCAGATTTCCATTTTGTGTTGTCTTTAACATTTATGTGGTGTGGGTGAATGCAAGCATAAATATTCATCAAACTGTATAGCAACGAATGCTAACATCTAAAAAGCTTTCACGCCTTAAATCACGTAAATATTGTTTGTGCATAGGTACTTAATAGTAAATTACTTTAGCAATTATCTCCACCACTTTGGTCAAACATTCAGCAGCAGTTACACTACAGTGGTAGATTTCACATATGTAAATCACACCAGAACCTCTCTGCCATAACACTCCTTGAATATAACTGCACTTTGCACATGGGTTTTTAGTAGGTCATTTTGTTTACAATGCTATTTCATTTAATTCTGCTCCACTAACTAATATAGGCTCCACTAGGTGCAGATTTGACACAATGTCTTATTCTATAGTGTTCTAGGTGGACTACGGATTATAACAACTAATACTCCATACTCCTAGTTTTCCTAGTGACTCATAGATGAAAGATATACAGAAATGCATTTAAATACCCAAGAAAGCAATTTTACAGTGAGAACATATAATGATTTGCCTGTTTATTAGGTACACCTGCAGTAGGTGCACTGTGGTGGTATACAATCAATGACATTTGTCCATATGTCGCTATTCACAATTTATTAGACCCCCTCTAACCCATTCATCAGTGGGAAGGGACCAAGAGAGATAATGTATTACTTGGGTGGTGGATTATTCTCTGTGGTGGTCCAGTGGTTAGAAACTGACAACTGATGAAGAGCAGGGAAATAAAAGATTTATAATCTCAAACTGCTAACCTAGGTGGTGGACCAATAATATAAGTGTGTCTAAGTGGTCAGGGTGTGTATACAGTGTTTACCATATCGCTACCATGTGGACATAATAAAATGGCCAGTGGATATAGATACAAGTTAAGTCTAGCTAATAAAATGTAACCTGAGTGTACACAATAGGGAATTAACACGACATCAGACAGATGTTTGCATTGATCAGATTTTCTACCGATATAATATATTTCCTGTTTCAAGGATTCGTGTTGATATATTGTAATGTACAATGAATACAAATGATGTACAAAATATTGCCCTTTTCAATTAAAAAAAATAACAAGAATTCTTTTAATTTTCTTATTAAAATTATTTTAAATGTTTACTGAAGTGTCATTACTGCAGCTGTTATAAAAGTGAGGAAGGTAACTACTGTGTGTATGCTTTAAGCAATGCACATTTAGTTTTTTTTTAATGCAGCCTTCCTTCATTTTTTTTTTTTAAATCATAGTGTTACATTCACCCTTGTATATCAGATTGAACTCCCTATCTGATTAATCTCAGAAGGAAAACCGAAATGCATGATGCATGTTGTTCCCTGGACTGTTTTATTGTCTGTGAATATCAAAATGACTGCCAGACTTTTTATATTCAATTTACATCTGACAGAAGTGATAGTGTCTCAGCCTCTGTCTATACTGTCTCTTCTTCTATAGTGTGAGGATGTCCAGGTGCAACTGGCCAGCCAGGACGTGCAGGTGCCACCGTCCCAGCTGAGCAGCTTAAAACAGGAAGTGGCTCAGCTGAAGGAATGGGCTTCAGGCCTCAGTGAACGACGACAGAAGCTGCACACTAACCTGGCCCACCTTACACAGGCTGTGGAGCGCATAGAGAACCGCACTACTGCTATCTCCAGTGATGTGACAGCCAAAGTGGCCTCGGTTCGAACAGATGTACGGCGCATGGGAGGCCTGGAGGGTGATGTGGAAACTCTCCTCAGTCAGACCAATGAGCTTGAGGAGAAAGTAACTCAAGCCGAGAAGCTTATGGCCAAACGCATCGGTGAGCTGCTGGCAAACAGCATTAGTCGTGTTTCAAGCCTGAGGACCTCTATGGAGAAAAACTCAAAAACCCTAGAACAAATTCGCAAACGTATCCCAGAACTCTCCGCTGCGGACACGAAGCTCTCAGAGCGTATCCTGGTTCTGGAGAGCGGCCGAGCCAAGCTAACGAGGACGGTGATGTTCGCAAGCGACCTGCGACCCAAAGTGTCCACCATCAAGAGGGACTTTGCCATGCTGGAGCCACAGCTGGCTGATCTGACTCTGAGGATCGGCCACTTGGCTGAAGATGTCATGAAAAGGGAGGAAGACATTTCGCAGATCAAGGAGAGTTTAGCCAACTTCGCAGCTGCCCAGAAGGACCTTAAACAAGCTCAGGAGGACTTGGAAGTAGAAGTAACTACTGGTGACCTGCACCAGAATGACCTCAGCCAAACACTGAATCATGCAGAACTCTAACCTGCACTGTAGACTGGACTTCAGTTTAAAATGGTTTATTTTATATACTCTGTTTATTTAAGATGCTGGAAAATATGTTTGGGATTAAAGTGTATTTTTAACAAGGGCTTTGCATGAAAATGTCTTTTCACATACACAGAGTTGCCACCATCATTTTAACTCCATGAATTTGCCATTTTACCACATACCTACCTAATACAGTTAAGTACACTTATTTCAAAATGATAAAACCAACAATAAATTGAATGATTAGAGTTCAGTTCTTTCAGTATCACAAGCTATAAAAATGGTCAAAAAGCGTGTTAGGACATTCAGTGATTATGAAACAGTTTTTATCCTGATCACAGTGAATCCTAAACCTTCTGAGTTCAAGGCAAGGATCAAAGCCCCTAGAGTCGTGAGGTACCAGCATTGCCTAATGCACCTCCATGCTACCAATAGCAGAACAATCAAAATAATATTTCTGACTACAATATAAATGTTGACTACTGCTGTTTGTTATGTATTTTTGCAAGTTTACCAGATTCTGCCTTCAGTTTTCCTTCTATCTTTTTGTAGTGTTTTTATGTCTGTGTGAATCATAGTTTTCTCTCTTGGTAATGTTAACCCTAAATAGAATATATATACATACATAATATATATTTATTTTTATTTATTATTATTTATTTATTTTAGGATTAACATTTCCAAGAGAGAAAACTGTCATTCACACAGACATAGTATTTTATTTCAATATTTTCTTTAGTTCTTATAGTAGCTTTAGGTCTTGTAGCATCAAGCTACAATCATGCCATATAAAATAATATTTATACTTCAGTTATATTTATCATTTAATGAATGTAGAAATCAAAACAGATCCATCGCTGACCAGATATTATTTGGGTGGTGGACCATTATCAGGTATACCTAATAAACTGACAATTTAGTGGATGCTGGTGATTGTATTGATACAATTGGTCATTTTTAAACTCACCCAAGACCGTTATAATGAATTGCATTATGTGGGGATTCCTTAAAAATGTCATTAGAAAACAAAAAAGAAGCACCTACACTTCATAAGGAAATCCTTATGATGATAAATATTTCACTTGCCCCCATTCCTACTCCTGTCCAACCTCTTCCGCTGGTAAACCTATGTATTAACAAGGTTTTATATACAGTAATGTTCATGTGCTGCATTTGCATATTGCAATATCATAAGCTTTTATATATTATGATGCAGTAACACTAGTTTGTCACATATCCAATACGGATTTTCACGAGGTTTTCAGTTCCAAGTTCCAAGTTATCTTTCTTCATATAATGCAGCAATACTGCCACAGTCTCATTCTGACCCGTCCCAAAGGATTTCTTAATGACGTTTAGGGTGAATACGTGTAAGTGTTCAGCTAATTGTGTTATCACGTTTTAATAATTGGAACCAGACATGTGAACATAGCCAGGGTTTTTTTTTCCTGAGACATTTTTTTACACCGACAACAAACTGTTTCTCTTGTTGCAAAGTTTGGCCTCCATTTGCTTAGACTGTGTAGTAAGTAGCCTGAGTCAGAGGAAATGGAGGGGGCTGGAGCTGCAGGATAATTCCCCCCATAGCCAATCATTACAAGCCACCAGGATACATGTGAAGCTGTAAACCAATGGCAAGTGACATTGCATTCCATCTCTAAAGTATCTGTTGATGAAAGGCTTAGTGCTGCAGATACCACACATTGTTCTGTGAAAACTTTCCCAAATACCTCATATAGAGTTCAAATAGTGTTTTAACAAGCACTGTGTTCATGCACTGTGAAATGTTGGCATCTAAGATCATGTTAAAATAAAATGTAAGAAAATTGATAAATACAGTATTTGTAAAAAATATAGGTACTGTATACATAAATACATAATTATGGATTTGGGGGCAACAGATATCTTCACAATGTGTTTATGTTTTAAATATTTTATTGGAAAACTGAACACTCATTACACATTCAAAACATTAAGAGCAGCTGGGATTGGAAGACGTCCGTATGAAAATAAGTCCATGAAGTAAAAAACAACAGTGCAGGAAGTGTATTTTTCAGGTTCACAGAATCAGTCCATTGACTGTCCTTTTCCAGTATCCTATTTTACCCCCTACAGGTTTAGATTATAGATCGCTTTGCTCACTGCTCAACTACCTCCTCTGCTGCTGCCTCTTCCTCGACTGTCTCTTCCGCTGCCACCTCTTCCTCAACTACCTCCTCTGCTGCCTCTTCCTCAACTACCTCCTCTGCTGCCTCTTCCTCAACTACCTCCTCTGCTGCCTCTTCCTCAACTACCTCCTCTTCCTCAACTACCTCCTCTGCTGCCTCTTCCTCAACTACTTCCTCTGCTGATGCCTCTTCCTCAAATACCTCCTCTGGTGCCACTTCCTCAACTGCCTCCTCTGCTGCCACTTCCTTGGCTACCTGTTCTGCTGCCTCATCTTTCTGACCAGCATTCTCCGACTCGTCATTTTGCAGCTGCTCAGTTTGTAGTACTGGCTGTAATTCCAAAGCCTCATACACGTCAACATCATCCATCCATCCATCTACTTCTTTTAACCTGGTATTAGTGTCAGCTAAGTCTTCTATCCTGGCCTGGAGCTGACCAAGGCTACTTCTCAATCCCCCCAGTTCTTCCTTGAGTGCCTGCCTGGCCTTCTCATCTCCCTGGCTCTGAGCAGCTAATGAGCTCTCATGAGAGTCATATTTGGAAAGAAAAGCCTCGACTCGGCTCGCCTGCACTGCAGCCGAGTTTGCCAGCGCTTCTATACTTTCTTCTGTGACCTTCAGCCTGGCCTCCATGTCGTCTTCCCTTATCTCTGTCTTAGACAGTTCTCTCATCAGGTCTGTCTGGAGGCTCTGCAAGGCTTGGCTGGTGCGCAGCTGCTCATCCTGCGCACTCTGGATCTGGTCAGACATGGCCTGCACAATGGCCTGCGACGCAGATACATCCTGCCTCAATGAACCAGCAGTGGTCTGCACTAATGACCTGACTGCCTCAATTTCCTCAGACAAGGATGCCAACTCCTTGTTCCTCGTCTGCAGCTCTGAACTGACCGACACAATCTGTTCCCTAAGAACACCTATGTTGCCCTCTGCCACCTCGTTTGCAGTATGGAGGCCAGCCACAGCAGTGGTGATTGCCAGAAGCTCATTTTTGAGATTACTAGGCTCATTCTGCTCTTCCAGTCGGATTTTGAGGTTACTGAGCTGGGCTTGAGCTTCTTCTTGAGCACCAGTGAACTCAGCTACGCTGTCAGCGATAGAGCGGGTCAGCTCAGCCAGGCGCACCTCCAGGGTTTTCTCCAGAGAAGAGAAATCATGCTCCCGTGCCTGTTTCACTTCCCGGATGCCCTCAGAGAGGTCGCGAAGGATTTCATTCTGGAGTTTCTGAAGCACTTCCTCGACCCGTCGTGTCTCTGTTTCTCCCTTTATTATGGCTCGATTAGTGCTTTCCAGTTCAGCCTGAGTACGGCCCACTGTAGCCTCCAGACCCTCCAGAGAAAACTTCATAGAATTCACCTGAAAAGAGGGACACAGGTTACATATCACGTTTAATTTCACACACGTGACATTTATATAAAGGTTTATATCCATTTTTGGTTTTGTGTTAAGGATATTCCTTATCCGCACTATAGATTGTGGAGCACACTGTTACTAACAGTACTGAGCACCTATAGCCTCCAGTTGTGTCAACTGCGTGCCTAAATAATTACACAGTCACCACAAGTTACATCATTTCAAGTTACATAATATCTGCAACTGACCATAAGGTGTGTCAGAAAGCATTAGAAACCACTTTAGCAAGTTCTAAATATTGAACAACTTGACATGGTTTTGCGATTGATGACACAGACGTGCAATTTAGACTGGATAGATAAACTGGAGGCTGACATCTGGGTTAAGTGGAAAACTGTTTAAATTAAATCTTTGGCTGAACCATTCTTTAAAATTTAAATTGGACCCCCCCCCCAAAAAAAAGAACGGGGGGGGGGTTGTATTTTAAATGTCTAGTCCAGTGTAAACCAGTCTGAGGTGTTTCCACTGGCCTGAAGGAATGAATGGATCAGTGAAAGAGCTCAGGCATTTCAACATTTCTGGTTTAGTCTTACATGAAAAGTATTTCCTTTTTTGTGGGTGTTATTATTTATAAATAAATAAATAAATAAAAATAATGACTTTTTTCATCACTTTTTTGCCATTGTGGCCTACATATAAGTGTACAAAATGTTCTTTGCTGCCAGCTCATCAGGGACCAAAAGGAGGAGGGGGTGTGTTAGCTGTTTCTCCATTTCCTGGGATAACTTTAACAAGCACTACAATCTATAATCCCAATAAAACTTCAGTAATCAGTGAAGCGTTAAAGCAGAGGTTTACTCTACCTGCTGAAGTGCCTGTTGTACTTTCTGCAGCACCTCGGAGTTTTTCTGCAGGGCTTCTTCACTTTCTGAGCGGATCTGGTTCACTTCAGTCAGCACTCTCTGCAGGTAGAAAGAGGCGAAAGCGGCTCCGGACACTAAAACCAAGTAAGACACGGCAGAGAGAAACTTTGGGAGCTTTCCTGAGCCCGATCTGGAGTTTGCAGAACTGTCTGCTTTACTGACTTTGAGGCTCTTCTTCGCTGCGTCATCCTGAAGATTAACAGCGGGTTTGTCGTTGGGGTTTGCACTCTTGTTTTTGTTCTTGGAGGGCATTTCTTGTCCGGTTTGCTCTGCACGCTACAGCGCAGTGTGGGTTTTGTTACACGGAGTCTATATGGAGTGGATGCAGCGTATCACTGAGCGCGTCGTGGCCGCTACTGCAGCCGTGGCACACACTCCGGGTTGCCAGATTGCACACAAAGTTCCCATGAACGGTGGCACGTGAACCCCAGCTCTAATTGATCTATATAGGCTACAGAAGCCGCACTGCATATGTGCTTGAAAGTGCGCAATCTGGCAACACTGGTGATGATGTGCTGAGCACGGGGCGTTCTCCCTCCACGAGCAGCTGCAAACTTTTCCAACCCTGTGCAGAAACAGCAGTGAAAAGATCAAATTATCTCCGAATCTAACACGGTTATCTAAAGTTTACCTGAACAACACAATAAATACTTAATCGTATCTCTTTCATAAGGTGTGGCTCTAATCTTCAGAAGGGATCTGTCATAAACTCCCAATAAATGGGTCTACTGTAAATTGTTTTGTTGTTCACTTAAACTCTGTGAGGATGAAGAGGATATAAAATAGATCAAAATTACAGTGAATCTGAGATGACGTAAAGAAAGAGGAGAGGTTAGGAGCAGGATCATTAAAAATTATTTATAGTGTTTATAGGATTATTCACAGACATAACGTAGATAGATAGAGTCTTTATCTATCTTGATCAGGATGTCTATCTTTATCTATCTGAGAACAAGCTCTTTTTGGCTAGTTTGGTTGTGGCACGTCTCTGACGTGGCAAATTCCCTTACAGCTGAACTGCACCATCATCTTCTTAAACATTTGACACCACAGCGCCACTGAACACTGCACGACTCTGCACACACAGCTTTGAAAGCATAAAGATGTGCAGCAGAACCACATGAGCGAATACACATGGATATAACCATCGTCTTTCTTTTCATGTATCGCTATCTAGATGCACTGATGATAGTTTTTTTAATGGTTGTTAATAAGGACATCTATGTAGGAGAAAAGGTTAAATTAATCTGCAATGGGATAATCAACAAATACATACAGTACTGTGAAAAAGTATTCGCCCCATCCTGATTTCTTCTGTTTTTGAGTTTATTTCATACTAAACCTGAATGTATACATTTCTGTAAAGTTGCTTTGTGACAATATGCATTGTTAAAAGTGCTATAGCTACGAATAAAACTGAATTGAATAATATAATAATAAAGTAGTATATTAACAAATATAGATAAAAACAACAAGTATGCACACATAGAATTCTCATCGTTATAATTCATCTTATAAATAAGTTAATTCCTGTGATGGATTGTTATTCTTATCCCATGCACCCTGGGATAGGCTCCAGGTTTCCCCACGACCCTGGATAAGCGGTACAGAAAATGGATGGATGGATGGACATTAGTTCAGAGCTTCTCAACCTTTTCTAACTAAAGACCACCCCCAACCCCCCCGGATATAATGTGGCACCCCCCGCCCCCCCCCATATTGGAGGACACCAGGTATAATGATTATCTATTCTATATAAAAATCTATCGATATATAACCTAATCTATAATCTGCTTTGATAGATAGATAGATAGATAGATAGATAGATAGATAGATAGATAGATTTTTTATGCTTTTATGTTTTTGTACTTTTTTTAAATTACTTTTCATAACTTTTATGATTTTGTAATAACTTTTATAAAACTATGTAACGGACAGGTATGGAACATGAATGATGATTTCTGACCTACTATAACTATCAGAAATCTAAAAGCTGTGTCATACCTGACACCTAGATGAACATTTTCCAGTTGGGTGTGTGACTGTAAGTCATTCCGTTCAAATGCTATTGAGCTTTAAATTATAGTATATTTTGTGTATGAGCCCATGCAGTAATAAAATACATGGCAATATTTATATATGATTTAATAGCGTATTTTGTTAAATATCAAAAATCTAAAAGATGTGCATTGTAGCTGACACCTAGATGAACACTTTCCAGTTGGTTATATGACTGTAAGTCATTCCCTTCAAATGCTATTGAAGTTACAAACGTGTTTAACAATGTCGTATGTAACTTTAGAGACGGTCCCTTAATCTCCGCATATCTGCGAATATCGAACGTCAAACCAACTTTATTCCATTGATTAAAATCCACAAATACATCCATCCTTAATTTATAAATGAAAAGTGAACAGGCCGGTAGGGGGCGCATTATAAACCTGCTTGTTTGCAGCCCCGAAGCCTAAAACACTGCAGAAGAAGAAGAATTTTCGCGCCAGATAAAAAAACAAAAAAACCTACTATAAAGCAGCAGGAACATGGCGTCGTCCAGCAACAATAGCAACAAACAACTTAGCGACGAACATATTATCAACCGCTGGAGTTTCGACTTTTACGTCTTTAAAGCTTTCGAGGCGTTTCGAAACGAAGACTATGACAGTTTCATTGAGCTCAGGAACCTCATCGAGAGTAAGTTGGGTTTGTGTTACAGTGGTAAGAAGCTGTGCTGCTAACTAGCCTGTTAACTTCACTTCCTGTACTCGTGTTTACTGTTTACGCAGTCAAATAGAAAACAGAAGCGTCCGGTGAAATTTATACAACGTAGTTAGGATACAATGTTAGTCATAATCATAACAACAAGGAGAAGCTTAAATAAATAGCATTAAATACTAAAACAGTAAGCTCACCTGACTGCTTGTTGGTGGATATAATTAAGTCACTTAAACCTTAAAGAAGATAATAGGGTGTGTGTGTGTGTGTGTGTGTGTGTGTATATATTTATTTATTTAGTTATTTATTTATTTATTTATTTATTTATTTGTTTGTTCTTTTATTTGAAGAATAATTTACAATTCTATTCTTCATTCATGGCCCATAATTACATTGCAATGATCAATTATGACCAGGTGAGAGCAGTAACTCCGAGTGCTTCCTGTCACACCTGGGTAAACTGCACAGATTTTTAGTCACCTCAGTATATTAAAGGAAAACTCCATCCTGAATGACATGCGTATCAATATTATAATCTAATCTATTATAATAGTAATCTAATTATTGACCTGATTCTGAATAAGACAATTTTGTGATTAAGGTGTTTACATGAGTCGCTTTTAAATTGTTTCTTTCATGTTCCCGTTTTACATGTTATAGAACATAGATCGATTAACAGCACACGTCATTACGTCAATGCGCCACACCGTCCGCTGCTCCCTCCAGAATTTCACGTATCAACATAGAGTTCGTCTTTGTTATGGTACTGTATACAGTTTTGGGTGTTTTTATTTTTAATTTTATGAAAGCTTCAAGTACAGTTAATTATTTGTCATGCTATACATGCAAATAGACAACTGCTTGAAGCCGTGGGCTGCGTCCCAAACCGCATACTTTCCTACTATGCGGTTTCGGATGCGGCCATGTGCTCTCGTTTGCCGTCAAACGGTTGACCACTGCCGTGTGTGTGGGAGTTTTTGCCAAATTTTGCGACAGGACACACACACACACACACACACCCACAGACAGCCAAAACTGTATACGGTAGAAGACGAACTATATGCTGACATGAAGAGAAATCTTATAACTACAGCATACAGAGACATTCTAGACATTCTGGCTACAAAAATGGTGGTGTAATGGTCAGATGTCTACATACTTTTGGGCATGTAAGTTCACTTTAATTAATGGTTTCCTACATTACCCACGATGCTGTTTAACTACCTGCTGAAAGTGATGTCATTGGGATTTAGTCCTCAATTAATTTCCACCGAAATAGAGCGCAATGCAGAAGCGCTTTAGTTGTCTGTCCAGCTCAACTCCGCTGTGCCAGGTGTGTATACTCCTGTGACGTCAGCGCATCACACTTCTTCTCACAGGAATAACGAAAATACTGCACCAACCAACAAATTAATGACAGAAATACTAAACACATCACAAATAGTTTAATATAAACGTTTCATGTGTTTTCAGAATGGACTGTTCCTTTAAAGTACAATAAAGCCTCGAGTCTGCCAACTGCAATTGTTTTGATTTATTATTTATATGTCTAAATTGCTTACAGGTTTGGTGGTCAGACCCATTGACGGACACACTGACATGACCATCAAACTGCGATTCCTGCAGTTCCTCTCACGGATCGTTGACGGAGACAAACTTGGTAAGGTTTTCCGCATGAGCTACTATTTAAAGTGTGTCTCATTTTATTCTTATGGCTACACGGATGTCTCATTTTTTTGCAAATTTTTATTTGCAGATGTTACTTTTGAAAAGCCTCTAACACCTCTCGAATCGGCACTGAGCGTGCTAGAATCCATCTGTACAGAAATGGATGTTCCACAAGAGATACTCGAGCGAGTTCACATCTCAGTCAGGGAAATGGTGAGACCTGAGAACTTTCTGTAACAAATGAGAGAAGTGTAGTGCTGTGACTGGTGGTTGTTTTTGATCATTATTTTGTTTTCATGATTTGCATTATTTAAAAAATTTAGTAAATGCAAAAAGTATACATTTAAAAACATTCCATGCAATGAATACTACTACAGAACATCTTAACTAGTCTTTAATAAATAACTAATCACTGTCCTCAATATAATATTATTGAATAGTGTGAAACAAAACAACTTTGAATTGTCTTTTTAATAGCTAAAATGTAATCGCTAATGTTTAAACCTAACATTCTGTCATGATAGTTGCTTATCCAGACCTTAAGCAAAGTATTTTATGTAACTTGACCTTTACAGATTGAATACATATGACAGACCAACTAACCTATTCATTCCTAACATTCATTCCTATTATTTATCATCAGATTTGATCAATTGTCAATTGGTTGTTGCATTAGACTTGTGACGCTGGTATATGATGTAAAAATAAGATGCTTGTTTGTATTCCAGCTTATTGTTGTTTGCATAAAGAGCAAACAGTTTGAAAAAGCTCAGGAGATGCTGCATAAACACTTTCCCAAAGGAATGGACTCAGCTGGCAAGGTATGTTACTATTTGAAATACTGTTATTGTAAATACTGTTTTATATTGGGGTCAGAATGGGAGATGTTTCTCATCTATTCCAAGGCTTTTGTATTGTGTATTTTATCTAGTCGTGTCTTCATTTGGAGAATAACAAATCATCTGTAAACCTTTATCTTCCTGTTATGTAGAAAAAGCTCTATGTAGATCTGATGAAAAGACGATGCAGCACACATTCAGTTCTGAACGTGATCTCGTACAGTGAATTCAAACAGGACATGCTAGACTTCATCGAGAAACTCCACCACATTCCGGAGCCTTTTTTAGTCAAGGTATGAGTCTTGATGGATTTTATCTAGTTGTTTAGCTAACTGGCCACCGTTAGATATCAGTATCTGAGATGTGTTGAATCAAGCCCTTAAATAAAGCCCTTGTTCATATATCTTCTGGGGGGGGGGGGTTAAATACTCTGGTTATTGCTTTGAGTCTTAATTTGTTTATATTTTATATTAAAAAGATTAAAACTCAGCATGACCATTAGGAGCATCTTATACACACAAAAAAAGCAGTTATTCGTTGTTGCCTCACATTTTACACACTATTGACTTTTTTGCAAATTCATTGGCCCACACAAGTATGCTTTTACTTGCCTGGTGGACTAGCTAAGAAATATTTAATTTGTGCACCCTTGATAATGGTGATGTGTTCTGTTTATTTAAAATTAAACCAAATAAGTTTTATTATTATCATAACTAAATAAAGCTATTGTAATAGAGCATTTTAATATTATGCCAAATAACCCTGATTATCATTTTAAAAACAAAAGATGACCTTTTGACTTTAGCATCACTAATCCTCATCAGTGTTGTAACGTGTTGTATAAGACTAACATGCCATATAAAGCACAGCCTTCAGTGACATTGCAGCTTTAAAAGTTTCTCGTATACTGTGTAGTTATGCTGGCTAACATGTGTTATTTTGTTTTCTTTAAAGATGGTCAAAGTCTCAAGACAAGGAAAGACTGTAGATGTTGGGGCCTCATGTAAGCCTCAAGCCGTTAGGGCTAGCAACGTCCAGTCGTGTACACAGGACAAAGCGAACCGCGGACATACGGTTCTCCTGCACAATTCTCCATCCAATTCGCAACAGAACACACCAACCAAAAATAACCTAAGGTGTGTACATAATTATTTCTCGATGACTGATTTCTTGTAAACCGCATCTCACAATCAGTATTTACCAAATTGTTCAAGCATGTTGATGATTTCGCTTGATGTCCAGCACTGGTTTTATATAATAAAAACCAGTGATGTAGGTCCCATGTCTAAAATTACCCATTTCTACAGTTGGACGGTGTGAAGATATAATTTTCATATTGGGCCTCACTTATCATACTAAATGCAAACTCATTTAGTCATAAATGTTTCACAGGAGCATTTACCCAAGAAGTGTGGTTATTTTGTGTGTGTATTGGGGGGGCGTTGGTATTGAAGGTATTCTGAGTAAATTTACAGTCATTACTTACAATAATAAGGAGCTGTTCTTCTAAGTGTACATAATACATACTTTTGGTAAATTTTTATCTTCGCATATTTTAAGTAGGCCCTGCTGTTTTCCTGGTATGTACCTTAATTCACATCGTGAAAATGTCTTGAAATGTCACCATATTTTTGCTGTAGAATTCACCCCTAAAGAGCACCCGATTAAACATCATTATTTCTGCTTTCTTCCCTTTGTTCTCTCCTTCAGTAGAGCTCCTTCCCCTGCTCTTTTGGTAACAGTGCACCTGACCCAGGGCAACCTGAAAGCTATCTATCCCAAGCTTGCTGAGCAATTTTCTGTCTCTGTCCCCTTCACTCAGCTGGAGGAGGAGGTGGAGCATGAGGCACAGCAGGAGAACGAAATCGATCGTAACATGGAACTCTGTCTCAAACTCACAGAGACTCCAATGGAGGAGGTTTTGGAAGAAAGGGAGCAGAGTTCGTGTATGTGTGAAGAAAGGCCCTCTGATGACAGTTTGCAGTCACAGCAGCAATGTGATGAGTGCTGCACTTCTGTGCAGTCTGATGCCAGAAGTAAAACATCAGTGCCCCTGAAACACTGCACAAACCGAGATGTGGAACAAGAAGAAGAAGTTTCAGAGGTCACACCTTCACTAGTAGATACACATGTCCATCCACGTGCTTTGTCTGCTGAGAAAGGCCCTGCTGGTGTTGTGTCTGGAGTGAGCGTAACTCAGTTGGTGATGGAGCAGGACAGTACGCCAAGTGAACTAGAAGCCTCTGATTCTCAGCCTCTGACTCCCAGTCCACTGCAGGTACGCTCTAACAGAGAGGATCCACTCAGCTCGCTGTCCGTCAACTCTACACCGGTCCGGAAATACCGCAGACCAGCTCCTCACAGGTGAACTCCGAAAAAACTCTTTTATTGTCGTTTGTACTGTAAAGAAGTATGTTTTCATAATCTTTTGTCTTTAGTTTAGGTCTGTGTTTCTCAGTCCTGAGTTTGGAATACCAGTGCTCCCAACTCGCCTGATTCAACTCATCAGCTAATAAACGAACCTGAACTGAGTGAATCACAAAAGAGAAAACACCAAAAATGTACTCTAGGACCAGGAGTGAGAAACACTGGCAAATGTCAAATATATTTTCCACATTTTGTGTTGGCTAACAGTTCGCTCATTTGTTTGTTCGTTCATTCTCTCTCTCCCTCCCTGTCCTTTCATTCATTCATAGATTTTCATCAACCGCATTACCTCCAAACCTGAACTGTTTTTGTTTGTTTGTTTGTTTGTTTTTTTATACACACACAACTGGTCAAAAGTTTAGACACACTCATTCATTATTTATTTATTTTCCTAACATTTTAGAATAATAATAGTCATCAAAACTCTGAATTACACAAATGGGGATCTATGGGAATTATATTGTGATAAAAAATCCAAAATAAATCAAAATAATTAAATATTTTAGCATCTTCGAAGTAGACGCCTTTTTTGCCTAGAATTTCCAGAAATGTATTCTTGGCATTTTCTCAATCGATATCTTGAGGAATCTCCCTGAGATGCTTTTAAACAGTATTAAAGGAGTTCACATCTACGCTGCAGACATATTGGCTGCTTTTGAAAATAATTCGCTCCAAGTCATCCGTTTAAAAAAATATATATATTTTTTTTGTAAATAAAATGTTAGTTTTCTAATGAAAGAAATTAATATGTTGGCACAATTATATTTTTGTGTACAACACCGATTTCAAACATTTAATCAAACACCTTCAGATCAAAAGATTTTTAAGATCATGAGAAACATTTCAGTCGAGTGTCCCCAAACTTTTGACTGGTTGTGTGTGTGTCTCTCTCTCTCTCTCTCTCTCTCTCATTCATATATATATACATACATACATACATACAGACACACACATACACACCCTAACATTGGCAGCTTGTTGGATCTTTATTTACTTGCATTTCACTCCATGACCAAAACAAATCTGTGCAACTGCAAGTAACTTTATATTATAGCACAGAAGCTTTTGAGTCCTAACATCATCATTATTATCATTATTATCATTATTATTATTATTATTATTATTATTATTATTATTTTGTTGTTATTTCTCCAGCTAGTGTTTTGTTTTTAAATCATTGTAAGAGTTCAGTAATTAATTCTGATTCCCCCTTTTGCATCAACTCCCTAATATTGTGGTGATTGCTCTAAAACAATAAATTTTGGCTTATCGCAGTAAAACAGAGCCTGCTTCCCAATGGAAGCTTGAAGTGCCTCGGAGCTGTTCCACCCCCAGCAGTGTCGAAAACAGCCCTCCTCCTGCCCAATGCACATATGATAAGGAATGTGAGAAACAAGCAACGAAGAGGTGAGCCTCATTCAAAACCTCTTTTCTTAGTTTTTATTTATTTATTTATTTATTTATTTATTTATTGTTTATTTATTATTATTTACTTCAGCAGTGTTAATCAATGACTGTGCTCAGTTCATCCCATAAATCAGAATGTTTCATGTTAGTTGAGCTGTTGTGTAGTAACTGAATTGTGTCCCTCAGGCTGCACACGAGGAGTGAAGGACAAAGTGAAGATAGTGTAGAAAGCATTGTGATAGACTCGCCACCATCAGCAAAACAGCCTGAAACCTCCCATAGATTGTATGTATTTGCCTCATTAATCTCCTCTTTATTACATCTTTCTTACTTCTGTTCAGATTGTAAGAGTAATTCCAGCTCATTTTGGTAGAAGTGCAGCAGCTAATTGCAGCTGATGATGTTAGGTTTATTATAAACATAAATGAATAACAGCCTTAGGTAATTATTTTAGTTCTCACTACAACTATAAGTCTAAAATGAGTATGAGTATGTGATGATTAGTATAAAGTAATATGTTTGTTGTTGTTGGAGGCATTGGATGGATGTGTCTGGAGTCCAGGAAGAGTGGAGTGATGAAGAGTCACTGTTCTCCGTTTCCACTAAAACAAGTAAAGGTACATTCTCTCGTCTAAAAAAAAAACGCTGGGTTATTTTTTTCTACTCAAACGCTGGGTTGAGCCTTTTGGGTCATTTTATTGGGTTATTTTCTCTGTCTTGGGTAGTTTTGGGGTAGTTTTGTGTAACCCAACTGTTGGGTTAGTGCATGGCTGGGTTATTTTCACTGCCAGTTGAATGAATGCACCCCTCCCTCACCCAACGCCTCAGCCCAGCTCCTTGGGTCAAATCAACTCGGCTCGGACTGTTTGAATTTGAATTTGAAGCACAAATGTGTGATAACAGTCCAGTTTACATGACACTAAATGCACCTCTATCTTCATTAGCTTTGTCTGACTTGTTTGTAATGCCCACTGGATCGTAAGTGGGTTACTCGGTTTTTTTTGGATGTTTTAAATGTCTCCTTTGATCAAAATCTGATGTTTTCGTCTTAAATATATAATTTATTTGAGCAATTTACTTCAAAATCTATATGTAAACACCGCTTTAGCAGCTCTAGCAATACATTTCTGAACACCTTCTTGTGTATAAATGAAGGAGATACCATGTTGACATATTTGTTCATAATGAGGTATATTGGACATTTTCAAAGGGTAAAAATAACCCTGAAAATATTAACCCATTTATGAAATAAAATTAACCCAGCTTTTTTGTAAAAATGAAATTGTCCTTTGTGTTGAAAAACAACCCATTTGCTGGGTTAAAATTAACAACCCAACATGATGGGTTAGTTTAGTCTAAAATGTGTTCTGTCCTATATTTACCCAGCTGTTTAAATAACCAAATTTAGGTTGTTTTTAACCCAGTGTTTTTTTTGTGTGTGGGTGTAATGTCTTGAAGTATAAAAAAAAATACATTATGTACAGTTCTTGGATGTTCTGACTTTTACTTGTGGAAAGGGCCATATCTTTTTTTGATTATTATTATTTTTTTTTAATATAAAATAATAGTGCAATTACTGAACTAGGATGCTAATAGCTGGGTTTAACTGGTAAAAGTTATAAAAAATACAAAAGATTCTGACTAAAATAAAGGACTGTATGCAAAAGATTAAATAGCTTCAAGATGCTAAGATACACAGTGCTGATAATTAGCCTATTGCTTTTTTTTTCTGTTTTTTTTAAAAGGTCAAAGCTCAAGTGATATTTATTCCAAAAGGAAGGTGAGTGAATTTCGTTCTTAATACAATGGCACTTTAAAGTCTTACTCAAACTAAAAGATTTCTGATGCAAAAAAAAAATATATATTTTTTTTCTATGAAGGCAAAAATTAATGAATGTCTGGAATATTTTTATGAATACCCATAAAACATCTTTTTATTTGGATTTACTTGGATTTAGAAAATTTAGAAAATATTTTATGTAAACATATATGGGAAGAGATTTGTATCCTAATTTAAAAGTGTTGCTAGGCCAGGCCATTCCAAATTACAATACATGTCTGTTAGCATGTACAACTAATGAATTGTTTTAACAGAAATGCTTCATTTTGAAAACTTGGGTAAAACAGCAGCAGAGCAGTTGGCTCGACTGAGGCATGACTGAGGAAAGAACAAGCACCTTTCATAGTTTTTGGATAGTTTAATTGTTAGTTTAATTGTTGAAAAACAGCACACGAGCTGTATTTGAAAGAAACACATTCAAAGGCAAAATACATGAAATTCTTGTTTGAAAGGTGTCCAACTCAATCCCAGATTGAACATTATGTAAGACCGAGCAAACTGTGAAACTTGTATAATTGCCCCCTGTTGTATATAGATGTTCGCTCAGAGGTATTCGCTGTGTTTCTGTTATAGAAGTGGACTGATGACGAGTCTGACTGGGTGAAGCAAGGAGTTGCCCGTTACGGAGTAGGACGATGGGAGAGGATTAAGAGAGCGTTCCCTTTTAAAGGCCGTACAGCAGTCAATATCAAAGATCGCTGGCGCACCATGAAAAGATTAAAGATGGTGTAGACTTGTAAACAAGACAACATGCAAAAAAAAAAAAAAAAAATGTTGAGAGATTTTTGTACATACACTCACTGTCTGCTTTATTAGTATCACCTGTACACCTCATTCTTGTAATGATCTAATCAGCCAGTCCTGTGACCGCAGCACAGTACATGCAATCATGCAGATACAGGTCAAGATTCTGATGTTTGATGTAAACACTAACTGAAGCCCTTGACCTGTATCTGCAGGGTTTTATGCATTGTGCTGCTGCCAACGTGTACAGGTGTTCCTAATAAAGTGGACAGTGAGTGTATATCTAAGAAGGCATTTTGAAACCGAGTTTGAAATTGACAGCTCGTTTATGTTAACACATGTAAAGATATTTGTTTTGAATCCTTGTGTACGGCATCGTGTCAAGGTTGAGTAAAAGTTGGAATAAACATCAAATAGCAGAAAACGGGCATCGTTGATGTCATTAGCCTACTTATATAAAATGCGCTTTTTTTTTTCCCTTAGCAGAAATGCCCCAGGTAACAGTCGCCGTGCTTCTGTATATTTATAGAAATGTTTGTAATATAAGTGAAATGCTCAGTCAGTGATCTTAATTATCTAAGACTGTCCAAGTGCAGGTATTATGACCTGTCTAATACGTTCAACAATACTGTAGATTCAGACGTCTTTAATCTACACTCATAGTTTATAGATTATTTTTCATGAATAAATACCTGCACGTTTTGCATATAAATTTTGCATTTTATAGTGCAACCCTTCAGAAAGGTGTGCAGGTGTGAAAAAATGTCATCTCTGCTCCTCTGTTGTATATTCTTGCTCAGATTTTTGTGCACAGAACATTATTATAAACGAATCATGTAAAACAGTGAATGCATGCACTGCTTAATTCTGACATAGCAACCAATTCAAAGGACTTCTAATGTGATGAGGTTTACACGCTTTACCCTGCATCAGAGAACACTGTTGTGTAGTAAATGAAAGTCACATGCCACAAAAAAAAAACAACTGTTACATGAACATAGTTTAATATCACAGTTAACATATGAGCCAGAACATCAACCTCAGTAACACTTTGTGGCATCTATAAAACATTAATTACATCAAAATGTAACTCAAAGGCACAAATAACTGCAGTGACAGAATCAAATACCTCCATGTTCAACATCATCATTTACTTTATTTGTACAGTAAACCCAAATTAAACGTTTAACTATCTACCCTGAAACCTTTATTTATAGATTTATGTTGGTTGGTCATATTCACAGTTAAACTTTAAAGCACTTTTATTATAAAGGTAAGGTTATGGAACAACTTTAAGGAAGAGTGTTTTGCAATTTTGTTTCAAAAGAGGATGGTTTATTTATCCAGTTGATTGTAAATCCTACATATCAGCTGAGAAATCTGCAAATCTGCCATCAGCACACGTTATGGACATTTCATGGCCCACTAATATATCATAGCCAACGCATGCTTCTTAGTAATATTTATAGTGTTGGTGCATAAAGTATACCAATATGTACTTAAGGTGCTTGGTACGGTATATATCAGTCAGCTGTATGATTAATAGAACAAACTACTGAAAAGGCTGTTATTGAGCCTGCTTAACTGACTATACATTGCATTATTTATGTTGGAATATTTTGGTTTACATCCTTATAGAAGATTGTGTTCGGGGGGGGGGGTTGTTTTTTTTAAATATATAGAGTTTAGTCTTAGCACTGGCATGGCTTTTTCTCCACATTGTTTGTGGGGCTGTTAATCGTTGTGGTGTTGGAACGCAGTAAGATGCGTGGAGAATCCACGTGATAACCGTGCTCCTTTACAGCCAGTCCATTGCGTGCCAGTAGCTCATGTGCCATCACGATGAAGGCCTGATCCACATTCTGGGCTTCCTTTGCTGAGGTTTCTAGAGCTACTACAAATCCTTTCTGCTTCGCTACTGTGCATGCTTCATTAAACTCAACCTGTCTCTCAGACTCCAGGTCACACTTGTTACCTGCAAATGAGAATAAAAATATTGTATTTCTTCTGGGAAATACACAAAATAGACCTATCAAGACACAGGCTATGGCAAGTATAGTATGTTCCTAAGAGTCATATTATTTTTAAGAGGTTATAGGCCTAGATTGCATCAGATATGATAAGGCAAATTTGTTGTATTACTTGTAAAACTCTGGATCAAAGAGTTGGTTACATTTTACATTTACCTGACCTTCAGATCATGCCAGACCTTGCCAGGAGGCACTTTGGCCAAGCTAAAAGGTGCAACCCTGTTTTGAGCTGTTTTAAAGCTCACTGAAACTACGTTACCTATGAGGGCCAGTAGGACGTTGGCAGCTCCGTACTGCTCCATCTCCCGGATCCACTGTGGTACAGAGTTGAACGTGGCTCCGCGGGTGATATCGTAGGTGATCATCGCTGCATGTGCACTACGATAGTAGCTCTGTGTGATGGTGCGGAAACGCTCCTGCCCTGCCGTGTCCCAAACCTGCATCTGTGAGAGAGGACATGGAGTTAAGACTTTCCAAGAAAATGTCTCAAGAGAATCTGCATGTGCAAGCATAAGCAAGGAAAAAAGCTCCTGAGAGAGTTCAGTGGTGAGATTCTAGTTCCTAAATATGGTGCCATTGTCTAAGGTTTTGTTGGGGAGACCTGTGGATAAGAGTCCGAGGGAGCATAATTGAATGGATTTGTTTCCTGATCAGCTCATCTCAGTTACTTGCTGAAAAATCCAGGTTAGTCTAACTAGCTGGCAAGCTATTTTCCAGCTTCCTAAATTGATCAATACATGTTTTCAAATTGCCTCACTGTTATCTACAATTGTAGCAGTGCTTGTCTATAATGTAGTAGCAGTAATTCAGAAACTGATGATCTATCAGCTCAGTCTGTGTTTTGCTGGTCAGCTAGTTGCTGGTCAGATTAAACCTAATTTTTCACAATTTATCTCAGGAGATTTGCCGTTGCCTCTGTTAATTAGTGGGATGCCAGGTACTTTTACATAAACAGAAAAGAGTAATTAGTGCTCTCCTCCAGGTGTGTTTGGTGCAGCAGTTTGGGAAGGTGCAATTACTGGCTTCACATACATCAGAGGACGCTCATTATAGCCTTCATCCTCCTGGACAGTAGCTGCTCTACATTCGAGGGAGACATAGATCATGTGGTGGGAACTGCCTGAAAGTGAGTAGATGTGAAGCACTGCTTCATATGTCTCACATCCCACTGAGATCTTGCTGCTCTCTGAAGACCTGCTGTGCTATAGCAACCTAACACACCTGCAACTTGCACACCAGACTCCTATCCTAAACCATGTTCCATTCTTACCTGTCTGTGTATTCAGATAAAAGTTTACATTTTTGATGTGATACTGTACCAGATTACTCTTTTTTATTATTATTATTAGCCATTAATATGATCAGCCTTCTAATTCTTGTACCCTCTAAGCCATCAAACCACAACATAACTGGCATATTTGTAACAAGTTTTTGAGCATTTATCTATTTTTATATACTTATTTATTTACTACTGATAAGGCTACCACATGGAAAATGACTGGTTCCACTCAATCATGGTTTAACATACTTCCTTTCATACTTCCCTGTTCATTATAGACTCATTCTCATTCTAACGAGAGTAAGTAAACGGTTTTAGATGGGAAATCCACCCGACCTGACACTGAAACTTCTGTAAACGTATAGATACTGTATAATGATTGCCACTATGAAAAGCTAATCTGTTTCCAAATCTGGGTGTGTTTTGTAAATTTCAAGACCGCCAATTATCTCTCTGGCTGCACTGAAAATCTGATTTATTGCAGTCAAAGGAAACTAAACTGTGCCATACTAAGGCTGATAACTGACTTCCTCTAACAATAGATTGTGTTTTTGGCATGGAAATTTGATATAGCCTAGAGGTTTAGTATTTTTTACTTTTTCCATGAGAGAAAGAGAGAACTCTGAGCATCAAACAAGTTCTTTTATTTCTGCCTGAAGGAAGAAATGTCACTTATATACCCTTAAGAAAGCACAGATAACAGACAGACATAAAAAATAATCTGTAATCTGTAACATTGGCGTCTGATGGCTATAGATGTGAGGCAAAGCCACGCTTTCACTCATGTCAGAGTGAAGTCAGACGTTTTAATCCTGACGACTGAGGATAACCAACGATTCCACTCTTTCAGTCACTAAATTTTAATATACATTTTCCAACACCAGAGTTCAGCAGGTGAACACTATTCCGCATTAGACGACTCAGACACTCGACACAATCCTGCCTATCGACAGTGGCTGGTTGAAGAGTGGGCAGCTAAAAGACCTTAAGGTGAGCAGGGGAAACAATGTAGGATGTGGGTGTAAGCAAACCTGTAGAACAGGTTGTGGATTACTTCTGCCAGTCTGGCTAGTTTATTTCAAGTTCTTAAACTGCCTTTACCATGAAATGGAGCCACCTAGACAGTCATAAATATGTAACTTTGCAGAACAAGTTCCTCCACTGAAGTTTTGCCCTTTTTAATTACTTAAACGGCAGCACAATTATTTCATTAAAAGAAGAACACATTTTTTCCCTCTTGCTGTATTATAAGTACACTGTAAAACCAGATAGTTCATTTACCTCAAAATTTTTAAGTTGATGAATCAATTTCTTTAAGCTAAATACACTTAAATATAACAAAAATGAATTGTAAATTACAAAGTTTGAGTGAAATTTTTGTTATATTTAAGTGTATTTAGCTTAAAGAAATTGATTTATCAACTTAAAAATTTTGAGGTAATTAGTTTCCTCAATTTTTTTGAGTTAAATGAACTATCCGGTTTTACAGTGTACTTTCTAATTGTAAAGTGACCTTGAGTGTGTAGAAAGGCGCTATAAAAATAAACGTATTATTATTGTTATTAAATCATTCAAACTGACCTTTACTTTTCTGCCCTGGATGTTGAGGGTGCGAACAATGAAGTCCACTCCAATAGTGCTCTGCTGTCTCTCAGAGAAGTTCCCAGTCTTAAATCTCTGAATCACAGACGTTTTGCCAACATCTGTGTCTCCGATTAGAATAATCTTGAACAAGAAATCGAAGTAGTCTTCTTGCTCCAGTCCAGTTGACTGCATGGTCAGACTCGCAACATCCAGTCTAACGTTCAGTGTTGATGCTGGAATAGTTAGTAGTGGAGGCAATCTCTATGATGCTCTCTGTCTGTAAAGCAATACTTATCTCTGTCTTAACTCTCAAACACAAAATAGTCCACCTGTAGAGACTCGCTTCCTCGCCATGTCCCAAACTACTGGGGAGATCTGAACAGGTACAAGCCGTTGCTGAGTTGATCAAAACTGTGTCTAAAACTTTCCAACATCTACGTGTTCCTCCAGACAGACTTGTGCTCTCTGCTCCTGGTTTCTCTTCCTCTTTTTTGCTCCACCCATCTCCGTGTATTTCACCTGTTGTTGTTCCCGCCCAGCAGACACCAGCAAAGCTCCTCCCATTACCTGCTCTATACACTCGGGGTATTGTAGATAATGTCTCACATGTCCTGTAGAATGCACTGCTCTCTAAAAACAAAACAGGAGCTGCTTCACAAAGAAGTGTATGCAGGTTGGGTATTGTGAAATACTGAGATTGGTGTTATTGTAATTTGATAGAAAAATGCTAATCATATATTCGTTTTCAGTAACTACTTTATTCTTGTCAGGGTCCAGTGCCTATCTTGGGAACACCTGGCACAAGGCAGGAATACACCTTGGATGGAATGATAGTTGATCGCAGGAACACACACACACACACACACACACACACACACACACACACTTAGCCGGTTATAACCAGAGAAAATCAACAATGACTTGGAGAGAACATGCAAAACTGCACACAGAGAGTAGTCCAAGCTCAGAATTAAAGTGGGGACTCTGGAGCTCCACCCTAATGGTGGTGATGACGATGATGATAATAATAATAATAATAATAATAATAATAATAATAACCCACACTGTTGTAATATATGTGGTATTACACACCAGTGAGTTCTGACCAAGCGATCTGATTGGTTGAAATGAGTTCTTATATCTGATAACAGTACATTTCATGTTCTCCTACATTTCATCAGAACAGAATTCTTGTTGCTTCCAGCTGTTTTAAATCATTACCATTTAAAACAGCATAGCAGTTCCTTATACCAACATCCATCCATCCAACCATACCGAGGCAGTGGACACCCTGGACCGGTTGATACCATCGCAGTGCAGTACACCAATATGCCAAAGTAAAAAAAGAATTTAAAAAATGGGAACAAAAAGAGATTTGTGGTGGAACTACTTTTTGTAGCCGGAAGAAATGTTTGATATTAAATACAGATAACAATGCGCATTAGTTCTTTGCTTGACTACTTTTAATTTGTAAGCTGTTGTATAAAAGCAATAGAACACTCCAGGTTGTGTGTTACATCTTTGGCTTGAGACCAAATCACAGCAGCTGTGTTGTTACTGGTGATAATACCCTCATGTTCTAGTGCTTAAATATACCAAAGTTTCACTGCTTTACAGAGAAATGAGTTCGTTTCCAAACTGTAAAATGTCATCCTTCAGACAAAACACATTAACTTATGTGTCGCTTCATTTAATCATTAAAGCCAAATCTATTCGAGACTCAACTGTATCATGACTCTTAACCGCCAAATAATGAAAGACATTTTGATATTTTTCTGCTAATCGTTGTCTGTGTGCAAATGTCTGACTAATAAGCAGAAACTGTTTTTCTTGATGAAACCATGTTCGTCTCTTAGCTTTCGAAAATATAGGGTAATATAAACACTCATTACGTCTTAGCTTGTTTATGTGAAAGATTTATGACACGGTATCATTTCACTGAGGACGTAAGGCTGGAGCTTTTAATTTGAAGAAGAAGAAAAAAGTCATATCCGTTAGACCGCTTCTTTTTCTTCTTCTTCTTTTTTCCTCCTCCTTCTTCTTCTTTGAGGTTTTACGGCAGCTGGTATCCAAATTGTTACATTACTGCCACCTTCTGTCCTGTATTAAAAACTCCATTTATTTTAGAGTCATCTTTCCAGTCCAGTCTTTCTTTAAAAAAATCAACCAACATTTCCTCCCTCGCTTGTTATCTGAGTATTCTAATAAGCCTTTAATATTGCCCTCGACCCTTCTTACTTCCCGTAACTGAGTCAGCGCTTTATTTTTCCCTACCTATATTCCGCTAAATTCCGCCTTCCCTACTACAATTGGTTGCTAGAGCCTAGTCGTAAGCTTTTTATCCAATGAACACAGAGACTAATTACTACAAGCCAATACATTGCATGAGTTATAATAAGCGTTACCCAATCGTAGTGTAATGGGCGGGGCTTTCCGGAATGTGGGTAGGAAAAAAAATCATACAGCGTCTTTACCATCTTTAGTGTTTGACGCGCTGCAGGTTCCTCTCTTCCCGGTGTGTGTGCGCGGTTTTAAGCCTTAACCTGTAGCAGCCATGGTAAGTGTCTGTTAAAAAGTAATAGATCTAAATATCTAAGTTACATCTGTTGAGGACGGACAGAAATGCGATTAAAGATAGAATACATGTGAGATGTGGGGAATGTAGAGATTTGAATAGCCGACTACACCCTGACTCATTCACGCGCACATGTCGGCCTTCAGCGTAACGTTACCGAGTAACGCTAGCCGTTAGCACCCGAAAACCGGCGTAGAAAGAGAGTTTATAAATATCTGTTTCAGTTTCCTCATTTCCTTTATTTCCATCCTAATCTATTTTATATGCTGCTGTTAAATAGAAATGCAGCTGTGCTGAAGGTTAGCGGCGCAACTAAGGCTAGCTGTCAGTGTCCATTGTGTTAATAATGCAGCGCTAGAGGATTAGCTTAGCCGGTTAGCTACCATGCTAGTCACCATGCTAAGCAGCATGTTTTCTCACTTTTTATCAAGAAAATTTTTGTTGGAGTTTTTCCTGTTTGAGCAGTTAAATTAAAATAAAAAAAGTACTCTTTTGACAAATAATAATTATTTGTCCTGACTTATTAGCGATATTAGCAAAGCAGCTATACTGTGAGCGGCTAACGGAGTTTTCTAGTGGTTTCTATGGGGAAGATGGAACTGGCATACAGTTACCTTGACGTTGGACGTTCGATGTTCGCAGATATGTATAAACTATTAAATCATATATAAAATATGCCATGTATTTCAATACAGAATCTATATACCATACACAATCTATATCATAATTTAAAGCACAATAGGATTTGAAAGGAACGATGTACAGTCATGAAGCCAACTGGAAAGTGTTCATCTAGGTGTCAGGTATGACGCACACCTTTTACATTTTTGTTATTTATTAAAATAAGTTAATAATCATATGTAAATTAGATATGAATTTCACTACAGAATTGGCTCATACACAAAATATGCCATAATTTAAAGCTCAACAGAATTTGAAGGGAATGATGTACAGTCACAAAACTAACTGGAAAGTGTTCATCTAGGTGTCAGTTATCACGCACACCTTTTAGATTTTTGATATTTAACCCTACAATGCATGAACCAAAAAAAACCTTCACGAATGCATAACTGAATCGAATGGTTTTCTTCAAAAAATAGATGTTCTACTAATGAAATAATTAAAAGAACTGATGATCCACGAATGTTTTAATATTTCAAACATTTTTATTTGTAATCCTCATCCCTCCTTACTTCTGTACCATTCTGCTTATTGTGCCCTGAACATGCATCATTATTAGCGTTTTCATCTTCATTTTAACAATTGTCAGGAGTTCATGAGATTAAAATGATTTTTTACACTGGTGTCTTTATATACATGTATATATAAATTTCATTAATAGGACATCTATTTTTTGAAGGAAACCATTCGATCCAGTAAGTGTCATTTTGACCCCCTTTATGCATCCGTGAAGGTTTTTTTGGTTCATGCATTGTAGGGTTAAATATCAAACATCTAAAAGGTGTGCGTCATACCTGACACCTAGATGAACACTTTACGGTTGGTTGTGTGACTGTAAGTCATTCCTTTCAAATGTTATTGAGCTTTAAATAATGGTATACTTTTGTGTATGAGCCCATTCGGTAGTGAAATACATGGCAATATTTATATATGATTTAATAGCTTATTTTGTTAAATATCAAAAATCTATCTCCCATCATTATAATAATTATATTCTTTCTGATAATCACTGAGAGAGAATATTTAGCGTGTAAACTAAAGGCGGAATACGTTCAGAGCAAAAAGAAATGTAGTTTCTTTTCAGGTTTCTTTTCACACATTCCTCCATTATCTCCGGGTTTCACAAAGCGCAAAAATGGATTATGCAGATTTAAGTTTGCACTTTTCTTTTTGGAGTATGATCTCAATATAACTGGTCTTCAGCTAAAACTTATAAAGTTCCAGCTCAAAATAAATAAAATTCCTTGCTACATTTTTTTTTTGAGAAAGCCAGGTAAATAATAACAGGTAGCACATGATAAGCCATAATAGAGGATCATCTTTAGAAGCTATGATGGCTCATATTAAATAAATAAATAAATCCAGTTATTTTTAGGCAGTTATATATTATTAGTCATGCATTTATCAGTGAAAATGCTTTGCACTAAATTAGGCAGACTTTTTAATGGGATCTCGTCCAGCATTTGAGATTTTTGAACACAGATATGAGTCCCACTGAAACGCCCTGTTTATGAAATATAAAGGTGTGTGTATGTATAAAATTGCCTGCTTTGTTTATGTAACCCATATATGCAGTAAACGTTCTGGTTTCTAGATCGACATCGTGGCCGATTTAAAAAATAAATAAATAAAACAAAATCATTGAATTTATGGCGTTGTAGGAACTGCACATTAACTCATGGGAATGTGATTGTGTGTTTTTACAGGCCTCCTTATCAATGGCCCCGGTGAACATCTTTAAACATGGAGCTGATGAGGAGAAAGCTGAGACTGCTCGCCTGGTGAGTACTTTCTGCGTAACTGTAAAATCCTAGTTCATGCGCTATACAGCCAAAGGTTTGTGGACGCCTGAACATAACGACCACATGTGCTTGTTGAGCAGCCCGTTTTTGCTGTAATAATAAGCCCCACTCTTCTGGGAAGGCTTTCCACTAGATTTTGGAGCGTGGCTGAGGCGGTTTGTGTTCATTCAGACACAAGAGCATAAGTGAGGTCAGGTACTGATTTTGGGTGAGGAGGTCTTAGGTGCAATCATCATTCCAGTTTATCACAAAGGTGTTCAGTGGGATTGAGGTGAGGACACTGTGCAGGAAACTCGAGTTCTTCCACTCCAAACTTAACAAATCATGTCTTCATGGAGCTTGTTTTGTGCAGCACAGTGTCATGCTGGAGCAGGTATGGGCCTCTTAGTTCCAGTGAAGGGAAACTAATGCTACAGCATACAAAGCCATCATATACATTTATGTGTTTAAAACTTTGTGGCAACAGTTTGGGGGAAGAACCACATATGGGTGTGATGTTCAGGTGTCCATAAACTTTTGGCCATTTAGCTGTTCAGCTATTGTTTTAGAAGCAGTCGGATGATATTTAACTAACTGAGCTCAGTTGGTTTGTCCCACTGCAGACTTGAATGCCTGTCTGGTATTTGTATTTATTTACCTACTCCCTGTATTTACTGTTTTAACTTGCTAATCAGATACGGGTTGATCAGTATACATCCAGGGCCTGGTCAAAAAACCTGTGTGATTCACTTTGACTGGCTCAGACTGGTCAAGAAAACAGAAACGAGACACACTTGTCAATTTTCTGTGCTAACAGTTGAATGTGACTGCCCCTAATATCTACTGACTATACCTGACACACACACACACACACACACACACAGAGTCTCAGCCTAACTTAACTGTGACTATAACTAAAGCTTTTGTTTTGTTATATAAAGTATTGTTCTGTTATGTAACAGTTAAATATCCTGCTAAAAATGATCAAATCTTTTATGTACACGGAAACAGCTTTGATAACCCTATGCCTGCTTTCTCCTAGTCTTCCTTTATTGGTGCCATTGCTATTGGGGATCTGGTGAAAAGTACACTTGGACCAAAAGGAATGGTATGTAAATGATTCAAAATATTGGCATACTTGTTTTGGGTAACCATATTTCCGTGTTCTTGATCTCAGCTGTTCATATTCTCTGCAGGACAAAATCCTCTTGGGTGGTGGACGTGAGGGATCTGTTACAGTGACCAACGATGGAGCAACAATTCTGAAAGCCATCGGTGTGGACAACCCTGCTGCCAAAGTGCTAGTCGGTGAGTATGGAGTCTATGGATATACAACAGGTTCAAATTGACCTTTTATTCTAGTTTAGTTTACAGCAGGAGCAAAATAAAAAAAACTTTTAGTAGTGTATCATTATAGGCCTCTCAACATTTGTTTTGTTTTCAGATATGTCAAAGGTCCAGGATGATGAGGTTGGAGACGGCACCACTTCTGTCACTGTCCTGGCAGCAGAACTGCTCAGGGTGAGGCATTAACCTGTCGTAATTATAGTTGGCTAATAGATTTCTGAAAAATGTTTAGTCACTTTGCGATCTGGCCGATCTTTTACTAATGGTTGGCTGATGATTCTAGGTTTTTTATTTTTAAGTAGTCCATTTCTTTCCAATTTTTGTAGCTGTTTTAATCTTGAAAAGAGTTAATATTTAATCCATATGAATATTAATGTGCTTGGATTATTATATCGCAAGGCAAACATTAGCAGTAGCGTCTTACTAGTTGAAAAGTTTGATATTCTGTTTCAAAGCCTTTTAAAATTGGGTTTTAAGGTGCCTAGTGATTCCTATCCCTCTGTAATGCCTAAAATCATGGTGGCTCAGTGGTGACTTTGTGTTCATTGTGCACTAGGAAGCGGAGCTGCTGATTGCCAAGAAGATCCATCCTCAGATCATCATCTCGGGCTGGAGGAAGGCCACCCAGGCTGCTCGTGAGGCTCTGAGGGATGCCGCAGTGGACCATGGGTAACATTTAACATCTCAAACATTTTTAATGTTTGCTTTTCTACGGTTGTTTCCATACTTGTTCTATTATAATAATAATAATAATAATAATAATAATAATAATGATACTCTATATATAAAAAAGCCTTTTGTTGCATATGTTATGTTTGAGTCAGAAATGGTGCTCTGCTTGTTTACATTAAGACTTTTTTCATGTATATTGCAAACTTGCTGGAGCTTGGCAACATGTCAATCACATACTCGCCCATGTTTTTCATACATCTGGAAGATTAAAATGCTAGTTAGGTCAGAGCTGAAACATACACCCACCCACCCACCCCCCGAACAAGTTATACAGTGTTCATTAAGTCATCTCTTCATTTACAGTAACGACCAGGTAAAATTCCAGGAGGATCTTTTGAACATCTCCCGCACCACTCTATCATCCAAACTGCTCACTCATCATAAGGATCACTTTGCCAAGCTGGCTGTGCAGGCCGTGCTCCGACTGAAGGGCTCTGGCAACCTGGAGGCCATCCATGTGATTAAGAAGCTGGGAGGCAGCCTAATAGACTCTTACCTGGATGAAGGTCTGAATCTGAATACATTTTTGAGAAACAAGTTCCTGATTTGTATTCAGTTTGGATTTGGCGCTGCAGGTTGTAGGTCTTTATTCGTAGTTTAATACATAAATTAATTCTGTCTATCTTAACAGGATTCCTACTTGACAAGAAGATCGGTGTTAATCAGCCCAAAAGAATCGAGAACGCAAACATCCTCATTGCCAACACCGGCATGGACACAGACAAGATCAAGGTACAGCTTTAACTGTATCTTCCATTGCTCTCGTTTTGTCTGGAAATGCCTTTTACCCCTTTTTCTTTCATGAGAACACACCCATTCATTGTCTCTGTGTGTGTGGGGGGGGATTTCTGTAGATCTTTGGCTCCAGAGTGCGTGTCGACTCAACAGCAAAAGTGGCAGAAATTGAAGGGGCCGAGAAAGAGAAGATGAAGGAGAAAGTTGAGCGAATTCTGAAGCATGGCATTAACTGCTTCATCAATAGGTACAAGGTGTATACTAGACACACACAATTCACCTAGGTCTTTTGACCACTGAAAAGAAAGTATTTCAGTAGGCAGGATCTGATTTGACATCTAGTATTTTTATATTAAAAGATTAAGAGATTTTATGGCATTTGAAAACAGTGTGATTGCGAGGTGAATTTAAATTCATAGAAATTTCCTCTCATCTCCAGACAGCTGATCTATAACTACCCTGAGCAGCTTTTTGCTTCTGCTGGCGTCATGGCCATCGAACATGCTGACTTTGCTGGAGTGGAGCGACTGGCGTTGGTCACGGGTATGTGGATAAAGGACTGCACGATTGTGGAGAGTGCCTTAATTAAGATCCGCCCTTACCAAAATAAAAAATACAGCTCAGAAAGATACAAAAAGACTATGGCTCTCTCAAAGACAAGAGTCAAAATCCTAAGTTATAGTATTAGAATTGAGGTGATAGGACTTGGTCTTGCAATCCCTTATTGGCATTCGCCTGAGTGTGGGGAGGTGGAGGAATAAATGTTTCATTGGGGCCATCAGGTGGTCCCCCTCTTTCATTGGTGTTTCATCGATAGGCCCACGACACCACTAGAGGGCTCAAAAGTTTCGAGATAAGAGATTACCATTAGATAAATGAAACACAAGGGCTAAACACAATTAATAATGTTAATGGAATTAGCACTGTCATGAATTAGTCAAACAAACAAACAGGTGAATATCATTGTTTTTGTTTTGGCAAGCAGGATAAGGAATTGTCTCCTGCTTTTGCTGTTAACACTGGATTGTTTCCTTTTTCAGGAGGGGAGATCACGTCCACCTTTGACCACCCTGAGCTGGTAAAGCTGGGTCACTGCAAACTCATTGAAGAGGTGATGATCGGAGAGGACACTCTCATTCATTTCTCTGGAGTGGACATGGGTAAACATCTACACAGACTCTGCCCACATTCTGCTGAATGCATTATTTATTAGGGTTCTGTTCTTCTTTTATTATATTTATTTATTTATTTTTCTGCCACAACAAGAGTATGTTTGAATTTCCACTCTTACGTTGTCAGAGTACTAGTTTGTAATCTGGGATGTCTGCAGTCATTTAACACAACAGTGCAAATAGCAGCTTGGCCTGAAAAGACTTATACAAAACAAGCACCACGTCATTTGTAAGAGCAGATGTCATGAGTGTGGTTATGGTGGAAATTAAAGGAGCAGTTTGTAATGTTTCATGCCTGAAAAGTGAACATGAACAGTAAAAACTGCTTTGAGTTGGCTTTTCAGGAAATTTGGGTTTTTTGAAGCTGTGCATAAAATGATGTATATTTGAAATTATTCCAGTTTTAGAAACACTTGGACATTACGTTAAACATCTTTTTAAATCTCATTGACTCTTTAATGCCAGTACCTAAATTCCTTAACAATCTCTCCATATGTGGGTATCATTTAACTCTGCGCAGAGTCTATAGGTGGAACATAATTGTATGTGTGTGTCTTGTAAGGTGAGGCCTGCACTATTGTTCTGCGTGGAGCAACAAAGCAGATTCTGGACGAGGCTGAACGTTCTCTCCATGATGCTTTGTGTGTGTTGGCTCAGACCATTAAAGAGACTCGCACAGTCTATGGTGGAGGTATGTGGAGATCTTGATCGTACCAGTTTACTTAGTTTCTCCTTCCTTTTCTTGCTGTGAATTCATTCTGATTGCAGATTCAAGGTGAACTGTTTATATTTACCTTAAACTCAGCAAAACGGTTTTAGATGCCTGGTACGTGGAAATTAAATCAAATTCACGTGTTACTATGAAACAAGATTTATGTAAAGTTTTCAAGAATTTGATCAGTTTGTCGGGGGGAGAAAAAACTTCTCAAAACTTGTCACTCCCATAGGTTGTTCAGAGATGTTGATGGCTAAAGTAGTGACAGACTTGGCCAGCAGGACCCCAGGAAAAGAAGCCGTGGCTATGGAGTCTTTCGCCAAAGCTCTGAGAATGGTGAGAGATAATTACTGGGCTCTGTACCACAGAGTCACACTCTGGGATTTGTGAAGTCATTTGTTTTTCATTCAGAAGTATATAAAATGTATTTGTTTGAGAGATACTTTTAACCAAAGTGGATATAACTGAGAGCGGATACGGTGCAAACAGTTCAAGTTACAGGATGTAAGATTTTTGAATTTCTATCCCCTGGCGGAAAGATTTAATACAAGCTACTTGTGGAAGAGCATCTCAGGAACATTATATTATAAAGTATTCTTTGTCCCCTAACGATTTAAAAAAAAAATTTTTTTTACTGATCTAACAAACGTTCAGATGCCTGATCTTGAAATTCTTTGTCATGTACTATCGGTCAAAAGTTTAGACACACTCATTATTTATTTTTATTTTCACATTTTAAAATAATAATAGTCATCGAAACTCTGGAATAACACAATTGGGAATTATGTTGTCATAAAAAAAAAATCCAAAATAAATAAAAATGATTTAATATTTTAGCATCTTCAAAGTAGATGCCCTTTTTGCCTAGAATTTCCAGAAATGTATTCTTGGAATTTTCTCATCCGATTTCTCATCTCCCTGAGATGCTTTTAAACAGTATTAAAGGAGTTCCCACTGACGCTGGACACTTATTGGCTGCTTTTCGGAATATTTTGCTCCAAGTCATGCGTTTAAAAAAAACAAAAAAAAAAGAAAGAATTATTTATAAATAAAGTGTTAGTTTTCTAATGAAAGAAATGAATATGTTTGCATAATTATATTTTTGTCTGCAACACAGATTTGAATCATTTAATCATACACCTTCAGATCAAAAGATTTTTAAGATTATGAGAAACATTTCAGCCGAGTGTCTCCAAACTTTTGACCGGTAGCGTATAACATTTCTAGTTTAGGGAATGTTTGTGCAAGATGTGATTAGTTTATATGGCTTGATATGTGCTGGTGTTTTAAATTCCAACTACCGATGAATCTAATGAACACGTTTTTATCCTAGCTGCCGACTATAATTGCGGATAATGCAGGTTATGACAGTGCAGACCTCGTGGCTCAACTGAGAGCAGCTCACCAGGAGAATAAGATCACTTTCGGCCTGGGTGAGTTCTGGGACGGTATCACACAAACATGTAGTGGTCAGGTTTTATAGCCAAAAAAACCCGTCTGACTTAGCTGTTTTGTTTTTTCTTGTGCCAGTCAATCAATTATACATTGTCTTTAAGCTCCTTCTGACCTTTAACCCTGCTGTGCCTCAGACATGATGCGGGGCACAATTGGTGACATGGCTGAGCTGGGCATCACAGAGAGCTTCCAGGTGAAGAGGCAGGTACTGCTAAGTGCCGCTGAGGCAGCTGAAATGATTCTACGTGTTGACAATATCATCAAGGCTGCACCAAGGTAAGTTAAAACTGCTCACATAATTTAGCTCTGTTGTGGAGAATCTTGGACTAGTGCTCAGTTACTTGAGTCAATGATTGTTACCATGGAAACAAACCTCTCGCTCTGGCTGACTCACGTTCTCACTTAATTAGCCAGATTTAGCTTCACGTGCTGAAACTCTCCCACAGCTTGTCGAAGGTTGTGAGTTCACTGAGTGTGTCTGAGACAATATGTTATGACTCACCAACTGCAATATTTTCTTCCAGAAAACGAGTACCAGATCACCACCCATGTTAGGAGAACCGAAGAGTGCGGGAAGCAGCCTATGTATTTATTACCTGCAATGGCCTCCTTCTTTAGTTCTCATGTTATTGTGTATCACAGTTAGCACTGCAGAGGCTGTCTGTGTCCTGCCGCTATTCAAACATGGCAGTGTGGCTTTCTTTGTTTACTCAGTAATAAAACTTTCAAACCTGATTTTTGTCCGTTGTCGTCTTTCACCCATTTTAGTTGTACTGACAGCTGGTACAGCAATGTAGTAAAATTACTCTTCTCTGAAATGTTGCCTTAAGTTACTTAATATGACATTAAACAGAAGTTGTATTTGAGCTGCATTGGTGTGTTAACATTGAGTGTCATGTTTAACTAAGCCAAATACAGCGTGCAAAGCCATGGCAAACTTAGTTTAGACCAAAAAAATTGTATCTACATGAATACACAATGATTTTAGTGAATAATTACTGTTTTATTTTTTGTAATCTTGTTTGTAAATGGTAAGATTGGTTCTGTGTTCAAAAATCTCTTTAAAAAAAAAAAATCAAATGGCGCACACTTTGACAATTTGTGTCTAGACAAAACTAGTGACTCGTCTAATAGAGCTCTTTTGCATTTTAATATCTTCCTTTTTTTTATTATTGAATAATTCCTTTGTGTGTCCTGTTTAAGTAAGCAGAATACAGTGTTCAAGGTCATGGCAACCTGAAATCAGTCCAGCATTTATTTAACACTGTTGAGATTGGTTGGCGAAGACGAGTGATTGATTCGAAGCTGAGCAAAGGTCTGTTGTTTCAACTTTTCTGTATGAAAGCATCATCGTAAGACCTGCTAACAGACACGTGGATGCTGTCGAGTAATGAAGATGAAGCGAATTCTGCTCCTGCTGCTCTGTTCTCTGTGCTTTGTTCATGGCCTTGTGAGGTAAGAGAATATTCAAGAATGGCTGTGTAGTGATTTAAGAGGCTGAAGTTAAGGACTTGTGCATAACATAGTCATGGGGTACAAAAAAAAAACAACGAAATAAGATTGATCCTCAAAGTTATGGCTAATGTTTAATATTAACTCAATTTTGCTTGATACATATTTGAAACCAAGGGTGCCTCTGATGAAGATGTCCCCTCTAAGGAGTCATTTAAGAGCAACTAACCAGCTGCAGGAATTTCTGAAAGATCACCAGCTGGATGCTTTCTCTCGCCGCTATGCCCAGTGTTACCCTTCCAACTTAGCGTCTCTCAAACCAGGCAAAGCAGTAGTGAGGCTCTTCAACTTCATGGATGTGAGTGCTTTTAAACAGTGCAAGATTACTTCTGTAGTTGACATAATGTATAACAAGTCGTCATGGGCTCATTTTCCAAAAAGTACTTTACAGTAAAGATGATCTAACATGGAGTTTATACATTCAACTGAAGGGAGATGCATTAAGTTTGCCATTATAACATATACATTATGACCACCAGTGACCGGTCCACACTGAGTTATTGGGCTACAAATGCTTATACTTGGGTTAAGCATTGCATTCTCGTGTACATGTCCACTTCAGGCCAGTATAACTAAGCACATATGTTGGATGGTATGTTGTGAAGGCAGAGTACTATGGACAGATCAGTCTGGGAACCCCAGAGCAGAACTTCACTGTGGTATTTGACACCGGATCTGCTGATTTGTGGGTGCCTTCGTCTTACTGTGTCAGTCAAGCGTGTGGTAATGTACACATTTCTGCTTGTTTCAAAATGAACGATAAACATTTTTTAAAGTTTCATGTCAAATTTATGTTAATGATTATCCCAATTTTTTAAGATTAGTATTGGTAATATCACTTTTTTTGTACTGTTAGTTTGTTATATTTCATGCTGTAATGTATGCACAGCTAGACAGCTCATTGTCTCTTTTGGCCAAATCTGCCCACATTTTTTTTTATGCTAGTGACCTGGGATTTATGGTCACTGGTCACTGTGTTCCTCTCTTGGCACAGCTGCACATCACAAGTTCAAGGCTGTGGAGTCGAGCACCTACGTTCACGATGGCCGAATCTTTGGCATTCACTATGACTCTGGACACCTACTGGGCGTGACTGCTAAAGATACCCTGAGGGTAAAGCCACAGACACTGCAGACTGGAAGCTAATAAATTAGGCCTGTTCACTCTGCTGTACTCTTCTGTCCATAAGAAAATAGACGTTTCAGTTAAGAATTGCGTTAATATGATTTATGACTGGGGCATTTCTGTTTGTGGGATCTGTCATTGTCTCCTCCCTCAATGGTTAAAAAAAATCAAAACAAAACACGTTATTTTAACAGGGAATAAAAGTAAATATCAAACCACTAAACATGATGTAATTTTGGAATGTGACCTGATATCGAATAAAAATTCAACCTCAGCAAATGCCAAACATCTTTATCCATGGTACACTTCTGATGGCACCCAGACGACCCTTTACTGTACAGTATCTACTCTATAATATATATACTTTAATTTATTTAGTCTGTTTTTTGTTGTTCAGTCCATAATGTTGTTGTGTACCTCTGCTGAGCTTGTGTGTTTTGTAATGGTGCCATGTTGTGTAGGTGGGCTCTATGGTTCTGCCGGATCAGGTGTTTGGGGAGTCGGTGTACGAGCCAGGCATGTCATTTGTCATGAGCAAGTTCGATGGAGTTTTGGGCCTCAGTTACCCATCGCTGGCTGAGGAGCATGGAGAACCAGTATTTGACAACATGATGAACCAGAAGAAACTGGAAAAGCCCATGTTCTCCTTCTACCTCAGCAAGTGAGCATGGACATGCAGCAACAAAAGAAACTGGGGCAGTGTAGTAGAGACTAATTATTTAAACTGTAGTGAAATCAAAGACCATTTCAAGGTACCAAATACTGGTAAACTATTTTATTTGCCCCGTATGGCTATTTGTAACATTTTATGACATTGGTATTTGATTTTACTTGATTCTGATATTAATTACTATGATAATAATGGCTTAAACATTGCTGAATAACTCTCCCCCCATTTTAAAAATGTTTATTTATTAATTTTTTTATTTAAAATAAAAGATTATACCATATTATTAAGATTATACTACAGTGATATTGAATTCTGCAGTCTTGGTGAGGTGATTAATTTTATAACAGCATGGCTCTGGCAATAGTGCCAACTTGAAAGCAAATCACAGGTATACAGTGCTTTGAAAATTTTTCTTTGAAAATTTTCTTCTGTTTTTGTGTACATCTCATACTAAATAGCATTAGATCTTCAAACATAATACAACATAAAACAAAGACAATCTGAGTAAACACACAATACAGTTATTTATTTATTTTTTAATTGAAGCAAAAAAAAGTTATGAAAACACCGATCACCAGTGTGAAAAGCTAATTGTCCCCTTATATGTCAAACCTGGTAGCAGCAATAACTGCAACCAAATGCTTCTGATAACTGGAGATCAGTCTTTCACTTACTTCTTGGACTAGGATTTACCTCCTATATGCTTTGGATCATTGTCTTGCTGTAACAGGACCCCTTCTTCCAAACAGTTCCCCTTTTGACTCATCAGTCCACAGAACACTCTCCCAAAAGTTCTGAGGATCTTCAATGTCTGTTTTGGCAAAATTCAGATTTTTTGCCCAGTGTCTTTCTGATATTGGAGTCAGTGACCTTTATTCATGCAAGAGAGGCCTGTAGTTCCTTCGATGTTGTCCTTGGCTCTTTTGTGACTTCCTGGATGAATCGTTGCTGTGCTGTTGGAGGAATTGTGGAATGTCGGCCACTTCTGGGAAGGTTCGCTACAGTGCAGAGTTTTTCTATTTGGAGATAATGGCTCTCACTGTGGTTCTCTGGAGTCCCAGAGCCTTTGAAATGGCTTTATAACCCTTCCCAGACTGATGTATTTCAATCACCTTCCTCATCATTTCAGAAATTTCTTTCAACTTTGGCTCAGTGTGTTACTGGGTAAGACCTTTTAACCATCTTCAAGTGTTGATTTGATTGAACAGGGTTTGCAGTAATCAGGCCTAGTTGTGTCTGGTCCAGCTGAACCCCATTATGATTGCAGTTTCATAGATTACTATGAAGTAACTATAGGGGCAAATACATTTTCACACAGGCCCAGTTGGTATTGAATTTTTCACAGCACTTAATGCACTTGTTCTAATACATTGGTTTAATTTCTATAGTAACCACTTATTCACAGGGTCTTGTATGGTCGATGCTCCAGGTAATCTAATAATAAATGGATTACAAAAAACTCATTATTTAACAAACAAACAAAATGTATAATTGAAGTTTTCTGTTAGGAGATGTTTAGATACCATTTATGTCTCAGGAGTAAGTGCTTTGTAATGGTTAATACGTTTTCCATCATAAGTCTTGATAGGGGTCGTTGTGAGTTCCAGTTTCTCAGTAACATGACAAACTATGTTTTTGTCTTATTAACGTTGAGAGAGTGAAAAAAGAGAAGCCGATGAGGGAGTGAATGTTTATAGCTGCAATAAGAGATAACAAGAACTAATGTGTGTCTGTTCCACAACAATAATAAATAAAAAGAAATTAAGAAAATAAAACACTTCAGGACATGCTGTTATTGGAAATAATGCACTTCGGGTTGGGTAGGGGTAAAGTTGTCCAGATGTCTGTTGTCTAGATCAAACCTCAGACCCCACAGACTCACTAGATGATTGTGATCTGTGGATTGTGTTTTGCAGGAATAGCAGAAGTACTAATCTGGGAGGAGAACTGTTGCTGGGAGGTATGGATGAAGAGCTCTTCATTCGTCCCATTAACTGGCTCCCAATTACTCTAAATGGCTACTGGCAGATCAAAGTAGACGCGTAAGTTCACTGTTGTTTAGACTGTCCTTTACACAGAATATTCTACATAAGTTACTGATTTGCTACTATATATGATGTGTGTGTGTATATATATATATATATATATATATATATATATATATATATATATATATATATATATATATAAAATGTGTGTGTGTGTGTGTGTTCTTTGTGTTATTGTTTCTGTGTTAACAACTAATTAACAGGGATTTGTAACCTATGCCTGATGATAATGTGAAGCCTATAATCTAAACCTAATAATAAACTGTTTTGGGTTTTTTTTCGCTTGTTATTTAAGAAAGAAAAAAGTATAGCATTATTGCTATGGACATGCTTTATGTAATAAGATGTTTATTTAAAACAGATGTATTCTTAGGTGTCATAATTTTATAACAGTTTCTAAGTTACAGGACCATGGTTACTTTGCACTTTGCAACATGAAAAGGCTGCATTTATTTAATGGCTTATAAATGGTTAAAAGTGTGATACATCAGTTATTAATAACAAGAATTGTAATCACTGGTAAATTGGTTTAGTATAAGAACAATAAAACACTTAATAAAACACGCTGTTATTGGAAAATAATCAACTCTCATCATGATCAGTGTTATTCATCATGAATATACTCATCATACAAAAATGTAATCCACTACAGATTACTAATTAGTGCTTTAAAACTGTAGTCTGATTACTGCATGTAAAAAGTAATCAGATTACTAATCATGACACTTGCCTCGGGTGTTGTCACTGTTTGTAGGACTACCAGACCGATAAATTATAAATCTTTTCTGACTAGGCTAATTTGGTGTCACTAACCAAGGGGAGGCACAATTAAGATATCATTGTATGGGTTTAGCTGCTACAGAGACATACGAAGTACATTATCTTTCCTTATGCTCTGCTAATATCATGTTCACGTAAACTGGAATTCATATGGACATTTACACACCTTGTTTTCCTGCTCAGCATGAGAGGGTGTTACGGTTTCAGTTTCAAACCCCTTACTGCTTTAAAAATGAAATCTTCGTATATCCGTTTTTCCTCACACTGATTGTGTGAGCTAGCGTTTGGCAATACTGAGATCTGTCAGCCAATAAGACACGAGTATTTCCCCGTATTTTACTGTAAACCCTATTGGTCTCGCCTCCGTACAATGAAGATACAAATTTTTGACGATCTTCTTTTACTGACGATCAGTTGCGTAGTGTCAAACCACTCCAAGTGGAGAATTATTCGGGGCTAAAGAAAAAATCTTCGGGGCAAAAAATGATTTATTTTAAAAACGGATTTTACGTAATATTGTTTTCTTAACAATAAATTTGTAACACAAGTAATGTAATTGTATTGGCATCAGTAACTGTAATCCAAATACATAAATTTAAAATGTAACGCGTTACATTACTACGTTATCAGAAAAAGTCATGATTACAGTAACGTGTTCTTTGTAGCATGTTATACCCAACTTCCATCATGATTGATCTTTTCCTATAAGAGCATGCCCCATCATGTTTGATTCCTTACCTAACGCACTATATGCCACTATACATCAGCACTGAATTTTTTCCCCATTTGTTTTTAGAGTCAAGGTTCAAGGAAGTGCTACCTTCTGTCATTCTCGCAGTTGCCAGGCGATTGTTGACACAGGAACGACTCTCATCACTGGGCCGACAGCGTACATCCTGACCCTTCAGCAGCTCATTGGAGCTACGCTTACTCCCATAGGAGAGGTGATAATTACTTCAGATTAAAGGATGCATTTTTTTTTCTTTAGGTTTACAATTTAACACCATGCCATGTGCTCTTCAAAATACATCTATAAGTGGTCAAAAACAAACCTGCCTTAAATCATCATGTATGGTGTGTGCAACCTTTTTTGCTTTCTCCACTGTGAAGTACAGGTCATTTTGTGAAGGTGAGTCTGTGTGTTAATGTGGAGAGAGGTTCAACATTGTGAAACCATCTTAGCAAGCTGTTTGAATGGAAAATGTTATATGATATTAAAATAGTGATTTGCTGTAAGCGTCTGTCAGTCAGCGATGTCTTTGCATATATAGACGTTTTGTGTCTTTTTGTGTGCTGGCATCTTAGGAGAGAATGAGCACATGACCTATAGCCTATAATGCTGCATTGTGTTTTTTTTTGTTGCTCTTTCCTACATCAGTATGAGCAGCAAGATCAAACAGCATATTTTCTGAAGAAAATACACCAACATAAACTATAGATTTTAAAAATAAATAAATAATGAGTGCACTGGTCTGGTAATTATACAATTATAACCTGGCACTGTTGAGTTCTTGAATCTAGTCATCAGGTGTTATACTTCAGTGACAATTGTTCCAGCTATAATTACAGGTTTATATTAATGCACTCATTCTGGCACACAATTGTTTCTATTGTTCATTCACAGTGACTCATATGATAGACACTACATAATCTAATCTAATAATAAACAGATTAAAAGGAGATGTTTTTAACATTTATAGAAAAAGTCTTGGGCGTCAGTGCTTTGCAGTGGTCAAGGGGATTTTCTCAGGAATATCACAGTCTGCAATTTAGTGTCTCATTAATCTAAACGTACTAGTTTTGTGGACATTCCACAGCATTAAATGTAACTATAAATGGATAAAAAGTATGATGTGTCATTCTTTAAATAAATGTAAAAACAATCGAATTGTTGACCAACTGCTGTGGTATATGAGAAATGAAACACTTCAGGGCATGCTGTTATAGGAAAATAATCAACTTTAGATAACAACTTTGGTAACAGGAGCGTCAAACCACCCTGTTGTTGATTCTTTTATTATAACAGCGCACCCCATGGTGTTTTATTCCTTACATAGCTAACACATCATTCACATCAATGTAAACATGTTTTGGATTACAGTTTCAGGTTGACTGCAAAAGGATCAGCAGTTTGCCCGTGGTGTCTTTTGTACTTAATGGAGTGGAGTATTCCCTCACTGCAGATGACTACATCCGCAAAGTGAGTGTATATACACGCACACACACACACGCACACACACACACACACACACACACACACACACACACACTATCCCAAGAGATATAGCATACAGCACAATGCCATACATTGTACATGCATACATGATGCAAACATTTAGTATTAAAATTCTCTCTTTTCCCCCTGTGTAGGATAAAATAAATAAAGAAGACGTTTGTATAAGTGGCTTTCAAGTGATGGATATCGCGTCTCCATTCGGTCCTGTCTGGATTCTTGGGGACATTTTCCTCTCACAGGTTTACAGTATCTTTGACAGGGGTCAGAACCGAGTTGGCTTTGCTCGACTCTCTGACAAGGTCAAAAGTCTCCCTACTCAGTAACAGTGGGAGTCAGGCTCCCTCACTTCCTGGTTCTGAAGAGCATGACACTGAAACATTTAATCATTAACATCTTGCATTTGAGTGCTATGTTATTTCACAACTTTAAGAAGCAGAGTGATTGACATTTACGACATTTTGTGATGATAATGACTAATTAAACTAATGTCTAATCTCCCAGCATCTTTCAATGAGTCTAGACAGTTTAATTGTAGTTACTGAATAATTCATAGTAGTTATTGAATAATATGCTTTAAGATGACTAACTGAATAATAAGGAGTTTATGTTTAAGCTATATCACATGGTTTGAGGAATTTCTGTCCATTTTACGAGACTCAGTTTCATAAATGTAGTTGGATATAATTAGAGCTGCAACAACTAATCGATAATAATTGATTATGAAAATCGTTGCCAACAAATCTCATTATCAATTAGTTGGTCTGCACGTGGCACAGGGTACATTTACTCATTGTTAGTTCTGTCCCGAAAACACGCCTCAGAGAGTAAATACTAAAGTTGTGTCCCAAATGAAGTACTGTACACTTACACTGTGCACTATGTACTCTACCGTCTAGTGTGTGAATTTTAGAAAGGTAATATCATCTCAAATGAAACACTAGTGGTTTTTTACTAACCGGAAGTATAAGCTGCTTCTTAGTCGACGGCACATGACGTCATATGCGCGTAATGCGACGCCGCTAACTTTAGCAGATACCCAGAGTCACCGACACTGACTTTCTTCAGTTTACTGTTCCTGTCAGCGTTACATCTTATTCCCAACATGACCCCAGTCACCAACAGACGAGGCAAAATCAAGTGACTGAAGAAGAAAGTCCTCTAAAGCACGGGAGCATTTTATTTTAAACACCGCGGAGATCAAACAGTGGTGCACGAGCACAAACTTATGTTTATATCCAAAATGCTCCACTGTGTGTAAGGGGCCGGGAAAACTGGTGCAAGCTGCTTAAAAGGTTTAGTTTAATTTAAGTTTATTGTCATTGTATGCTGTATTTGCGTGCTTGCAGTGTAAATTCTGTCATTTATTATATTGGAAGTGATGTGTTAGTAAGGAACCCGCGTTGCTCCTCACACACGGTGTAGACGCGGTGAGACACAGTGGGAGCGGGAATAAGATCTGTAATGTCTAATTAAAAGACTGATCAAAAGTAAACACAGTAAAAAAAAAAAAAAAAAAAAAAAAGGGAAACAATGACTAAAAGCAACGAGTAACAGAAACCACAAGGTGCAGTGAAAGTGGGTTTTTATTATTCATTAATTTAGGACTGTAGTTTAATTCAGTGCTTTTTGTGCATCCATAAAACGTAATGCATAAATACTATTTTTATATATATATATATATATATATATATATATATATATATATATATATATATATATATTAGTCTGATATATAGTTTTAGTCTGAAGTTTATAATTGTAACACTCAGTTTGTGGATTTTATTTTAAATAAACAGAAAAATGTTACTGAAAGTTTGACCCAACCCCCCCCCCCCCACCAATCCTATTAATCAATTACTGAAAAGAATCGTTAGTTGCAGCCCTAGATATATAATTCAGATTATTTACTTGAGACCATGAGTTCGCTAGATTTCCGCTGTATCATTTCTGTTGGCTCTGGGGCTTTTACTGATGTCTGTATCTGCATACATGACTCAAGAATCTAGTAAAGATGGTCTTCGTTTAAGTCTCTTGGCCATTGTTGTCTAATGAATGGTACTAGCCTCTTTATGCACACACAGACATTTACATTTGAAATTCAGAAATGTGTTTAGATTTACCTGCTAGAGCACATAACTATAGTGAAATATCAGAAGCACTGGGGGGAAAGCAGTGAAGAGAGAGAATTTTGAAGCAGAACCATCAAAATCAACTCGTGCTTCATGCCAAAGACCTACTTAAGATTCTCATGTAAGTGACTGGCATAAGCAAAATACACAAATGTACAACATAATTTATAATAGTAATATATTAATAAATAACTGCTTTGTTTTCACAAGACTAATCAAACACACTCTTCAAATCAAAATTTTTAATGCACTTGTATTGTGAACAGGGCTGTAAGCAGGATCAAACGTTTAGTGAGGGCCACATTGCAGAAATGTGACCTGCTTCATATTTACTATATCACAAAGCTCAATATGTACTATGCCACTTGTAGGTTTAGCTACAATTCCTGATCGTATTTCAGTACATTTTTATTCTTAATAATAAGTAATATAGGAAACTGCTCTGACTCTAATTAGACTGTTTAATTTTCCTGTTAGTATTTTGGTCTATGGGCAAACCTAAAGTGTCCTCCTCAGCTGTTCTGAGGTCAGTCATCACTGCTGGTCTTGGAATGCAAGTTAATTTTTCCCTCTTCACATTACATCACCACATTATCAGGCCATCACTGTTTCCATATAAAATTTGATACATGGAGGTAGGATATGGTGAAATGAATCATATAGCACAGGAATGTGCAAGTCTGTGACAGTTCATAGAAAATAAACAGATGGTTTCAAGGATGCCACAGGAAACTAGCGAGGACGAAGAAGGGAAGATAATCAAATAAACGTTTCACGTCTGTGGAGAGAGTGAGTCAGTTCATCTGTTTCGCAGGTACTCTCTTTATTATTCCCTGTAGGTGTTGTAGATTTTTGCAGATAAGTGTGACGGAAAGATTTTTGTATACTATGCTATACTACATAAAGTGGCATTATAAAGTCTGTATTTGCCATTGCAATACCCTTCCTGTACACATGGTGGATACATGAGCTAGTGACCTCCAGAAAATAAATCAAGCAAGGCTTTGTTGTTAAATTTTAACGTGTCATCATTCTGAAGTGTATGTTCTTACAAGTAAAATCCGTTGTCATGACCTTTTATAGATTCAAAATAATAATGTTATATGCCTGTAATCTTTATGATTCGCCTGACAGACATTTTACTGCTCATTTGATTGTGGCTGGTGACACATTTCTATCCATCACTGCTTCTATTTGCATTTGAGCTCTTCCCTCTTAGACAGACAAGCACATGTTTGTTATTAGAGTAGATATTAAGCTAATAGTTATACAGTGATACAGTCCATCCATCCATTTTCTGTACTGCTTATCCTATTGGGTCGCAGGGAACCTGGAGCATATCCCATGGAGTTATACAGTGATTGTTTTAGTGCTTTTTTTAATTATTCAAATATTTGCAATTCAAATTCTGACACACTGTTATTAAACGATTCAGCCATATCGTAAATACTGAGTCTGGTGCACTGATTCATGTTTAGGGTGAATCCACGATTGGGATTATTTGCAAGGAAGAACACACAGATGAGTTGCCAACAATGACAATGTTTAATTACATAAACAGAGTTAAGTTTTTAACATAGATTTAGCAAATACACAAAATGTGGTAAACCAGCATCCATGCTAATTTCATGAGGACAACAAAGGTTGTATGTTCAATATGGTATGGTGATATGGTTGTATATTCAAGTGACCTCATGAATCAATCACAATATAATTGAAAATAAAGATTAAAAGAACGAGAGATTTTTTTTTTTCTTCTCATGATCTACAGGATATGCGATTTCCTGCTGAACATTTGACCTGTGGAATATTCCAGATATTTTATGGGGTGAATATCTATTTAAAAGTTTGAGTAAATATTGTATGACACAAATAAAATGCACATTTTTCATAACTTATAATGGATGACTCTTGGAAAAGGATGCTTCAAGCGCAAGATTTTAAACACAAAATAATGCAAACATAATATAATTAGTATTTTAATGATTAGATTTCAGTGTAAATTGTAGTTATCGTGGACTGGGACAGGCAAAAATGCTGTTTTCTTTTTAGGTGCATTTAAGTTATTATTAATATTTTACATTATCTGAAACATGCACATATAATTGTTGTGAAGGACACTTTAATTATGTTTACAATGTTTTTCCTTTGCATACAGTGTCCTCCACTAATATTGGCACCCTTTGTAAGTATGAGCAAAGAAGGCTGTGAAAAACGTGGCAAAGGGAGGTAGCACAAAGTATTGACAAAAATACTCTGCTCTCATGGATATCAAACAATTGCAAACAAAACACAGGTTTATCCAAAAAAGAACTTTATTAAATAAATGTATGCAACAATTATTTGCACCCTTTTGGTCAATACTTTGTGCTACCTCCCTTTGCCAGGATAACAGCTCTGAGTCTTCTCCTATAATGCCTGATGAGGTTGGAGAATGCATGGCAAGGGATCTGAGACCATTCCTCCATACAGAATCTCTCCAGATCCTTCACATTTCAAGCTCCATGCTGGTGGACTCTCCTCTTCAGTTCACCCCACAAGTTTTCTATGGGTTTCTCATCAGGGGACTGGGATGGCCATGGCAGGACCTTGATTTTATGGTCAGTGAACCATTTTTGTTTTGATTTTGATGTATGTTTTGGATCATTGTCCTGCTGGAAGATCCAACCACGGCCCATTTTAAGCTTTCTGGCAGAGGCAAGGGTGCCAATATTAGTGGAGGCCACTGTACATATTTGTGGCATGTAACATGGTCACCTCAGAGCTCCAGGTTCCTGCATTAAAAAAATGATTCAGTGGTTCAGTAAATATAACAATAACAAATCTTTGATTTTTTCACAAAAATTATTCGAATTACTTAATTGCTTTAAGGTCTCCATCCATCCATCCATCTTCTACCACTTACTCCTCTTCAGGGTCACGGGGGAACCAGGGAACACAAGGCAGGGTACACCCTGGACAGGGTGCCAGTCCATCACAGGGCACAATCACATACACACACACACACACTCACCCATTCATACACTACGGACACTTTAGACACGCCAATCAGCCTACCATGCATGTCTTTGGACTGGGGGAGGAAACCCCCGCAGCATGGGGGGGAACATGCAAACTCCGCACACACATGGCCCCAGCGGGACTTGAACCCCGGACCCTGGAGGTGTGAGGCAAACGTGCTAACCACTAAGCTTTACCCTGCTTCTGTATTAAATTAATTTATGTAAATATGGGGCTAAAATCCAAAGTGTATATTTTAATACTCCACTGGGTTAAATTTGATATAATTTTCCAAGTCCTTACAAAACTAGGAACAAAAGAAGTGCATATGTATTTGCAGAACAGATGTCATTTTGAACATTAGTGATGGGTTGTTTTCAATAGTTCTTGTTTTGTGTCAGCTTTAAGGCTACTGTATTATAACAATGTTCTTAAAGATCAAGTGTTTCGGTAAAGTTCACCCTCTTTGTGTTTTCAGTCAGGCGTATGTATTGTGTGTGTGTGTGTGTGTGTGTGTGTGTGTGCACAAGTTGGCTAAGTATTCTGCTTGGGTTCTGCCAGTTCAGTCTTTATGAAAGCTCATGTAAATGCATTTTTATTTGGAGTGTCTCTTCTGGTTAAAACCATTTGAAGTGTTAGTGGCCCTTAAGTAGTAATGATCACTTTTAGAAGTCGAACAGGTAAAAATGAAAGTGCAGAAATGAATGATCTGCACTGATGAATGATAAAAAGGTTTAAATTTAAATGCTGACACAGGTGAAAATCTCTTGGCAAACATTTCAAAAACAGGAACAACGTCACAGGAAGCCATAAGAGTCTCGCCCTCAGTCTACACAGCACGTCACCTCCGGCGAGGAGCTGCTGTTGCAGCCGGCTGGGGCGTCAGCTGGACAGCCTTGCCCTCAGCCTGAGCAGCAGTCAATACGCAGCAGAAAAAAAATGACCTACAACTCAGGTTATTGTTTGTGCATGGTTTTGTGTGCATGGGTTTCATCCAGATTCTCAGGTTTTCTCACTTGTTTTCCCACTCTCCAAAAACATGCATATAGGTGGACTAAATTTTGTGAATATTTGTGTGTGCACAATGGCATCCCATCTGGGGGTGAATCCTCCAACCCCATTGTTATCAGTGTTGGGTCCAGATCCACTCTGACAAGGATAAAGTGCTTACTGTATGAATGAATGATACATATTTGTAAGTGTAATATTGGTGGGACACAAATGGCACCCCACTCAAGGAATAACCCTTTATACTCCTACACCAAATTGTTGATTTCATATGCTTGTGCTATACAAGACCATTTTCAGCCTGATATTGGATACAGTTCTATTTAACTTCAATTGTCATGACAAGCTTTGGATATTGAACTGAAGTTTATGTTTAGTTGAAACATAGTTAGTTAGTATAGTTTACAACTTTATTAATCCCACAAGGGGCAATTAGAATAGGGCTTAATAATAAAACACACAACTGACACGTTCAAGGACATGTCTAAGCATATAAACACATGCTAAAACATTCAAACATACATTAGACATAATGCGGCATGCTTCAATATAAATTCAATTACTCATAAATACCTAATAAATAACATAAATAAAAAAAAACTTGAAAATTTCAAGTTGCTTAGACGGAAAGCCTCTGGCACAAAGGTAAACTTTTAGTGGCTACTACTCGTAGGCATTATCTCAAAATATATGTGCAGGGGGTTGCGTATGATCACCCATACTACTTCAGGCCTTCCTTATAACTTGCTTGTCATAATACTTAGTTAAACTCCACAGAGGCACACCAGTCATTTTTGAACAGGTCCTAACTTTGGTTTGCAGATGCTTCTTACTCTTGAGAGAAAGTGATGAAACGCAACATATAAATGATAAACACAAGATTCTCTCAATAAAAGTGCTATAAAAGGTTTTCAGTATAGATCTTTGGACACAGAAGGAGTTTAGTTTTCTCAGAACATAGAGCCTTTGTTGAGGCTTTTTAATAATGGCCTCCGTGTTCTGCTGAAACTTTAATGTAGCATCAAAAATAGCTCCAAGATATTTGTCCTCCTCTACTCTATCAACCCTCATATCATGAATATATATACGGCTTTCAACCTGGGAGCAGTTTTTCGAAGAACATTCACAATCTCCTTTGTTTTAGAGATATTTCGCTGCAACTCCGCTCCATCACACCATGTAATAAAGTCATGAAGTGTGTGGCTACCATCGTACTCCGAGCTCGAGAGCAGGGAGAGGAGAACTGTTTCTTCTGCATATTTAACATGACACTTAGCCTGAGAACTTCAGCACTCGTTTGTATAAAGTATGAAAAGAATCGATGAGAGTACACAACCTTGTGGAGATACAGTAGGTTCAACTTCTTCTTCACGGTGAGTTTATTCACGTTTTTAAGGCAGCAGATGAACTTTTTTTTCTAAGTTCAACCCAACTTGAAATGTCTTACAGTGCTGTAAAGCCATATTGTAGATATCATATGTAGTGTATCCTACTGTAGAAGCAAAAAAAGTGTGTCAAATGCCACTAAATCTATTATCATCATCAAAATTTCCAATCATCTTGCAATTATTGATTCATTTGCTTGTTTACCTTTACATTTCCGTGCGTGTGCGCTGCAGCAGCTGTCTCTCTGTGTGATAGGAGCAGGAAGAGTCCTGGACCCTGCTGGGGCTTGAGCTCCCCTCCATCCTCTTGGAGATATTCCAAGCTGTTCCTGACTCACAGCTCTGAATTAAAGCAAGGTTTCAGAAGCCTGTAGTTTATATGAGAAATAATTCTCACCTCTAAAGACCATCTCCCCTCACAGAGAAGCGACAACTCTTTGTGATTAAAGTATTTCTTGAGCTATTTTACAGACACAAAACAGCTTTTACTGGAACAGCTGCAAGTTATGTTGGTATTTTTGTGACCTCTGTCTTCTCTTCATGTTCCCCTCTGACTTCTTCATGAAGCTCTATCTTTGTTCATTTCTTCATTTTCCGCTACGATAATGAACGACTGCAGCACTGTATTAGTGTCCATAACAGCCTGCAGTTGGTAGCCGATGCACTCGAACGTGTGCACTTGAAATTCATTATCATTCATTGAGAGAGCCGGTCATTATCATAGCTATAAAAGCAGTGGAAATATGTAATCATAGCTGACCTCTGATTTCCATCGCACGCTCCACCCACGCATGCTCTCTCTATGATGTGCCACAGCACATCTAAAGGTGCATTGCTCCATTTTGTCAGCAATAGGCAAGAATCTTGTATCTCATAGTTAATGATTTTTTAAATGTGTTGTGAGTGGGAAGCTTAGTAATATATTCTGACGTATTCATGCTGACAATCAAGCTCAGGAAGCTTTTGGCTACACAAGCAGGCCAGTGTTTGAGAGCTTCCTGAATGGGACAGTCAGAACGATGATGATGTCATGTTGAGATGGTACAGACTAGAACGGTGGAACGGTGTTGTTATATGTTGTTTCAGTAAGAAATAGCTTTTTTAAAGGAGATTTCAAACTAAAATGATGATCCTGAAATACAGATCATTTTGTACTATCAGTCCCGATATACTTCAAAACTTAATTTTATGGTACATTTTTAATGTATGGTACAGTTTTACACTTTAATTCACCCTTAATATGTCATTTTTTGGAACACTTATACCATAGCACTGTTGAATTCTCATACCTGATTGGCCAGAAGGTCAAACTCCTTCTAATAAGTTGTTATTTCAATAACAGCTAATTCACAGGGACATAATCTAAGTCTAATAACAATAGGTTATCGATCCATCCTTTGTACCGCTTATAGTACACAGGGTTGCGGGGATCCTAGAGCCTATCCCAGGGGACTCAGGGCATGAGGCAGGGGACACCCTGGACGGGGTGCTAACTCTTTGCAGGGGACAATCACACACCCTTAACCACTGAGTTACCACTGCACTTCAATTAGTTGAAATTTCTCTACTGACAAATCCATCAGGGAAATGATCTCTAAAGCTCATTGCACTATAGTGTAAAGATTCACCAAACTTTTTGAAATGGTGGATTTATTGATTCTGAAATCAATAATGCTGGAAAGTGGTGTTTTATTAATTCTGACTTATCAGAATAAACATGGTTTGTCAGGGAGAATTGTAACAGCTAAAACCTTTGACCTGGGAGAGGAAAAACGCAAATAATTCAAACCTGGAACATGCTATCCTCAGTAAGCCCCTATAGTGCTGTCCTCTTTTATCTGGCTAAGGACTTTAACAGACAGATGGGCCCTTTTGTTCTAAGCTGGCAACCATCCAAGTGCTGTCTGCACTGTTATTGGCTAAAGGATGCTATGTGACAGGCCAGGTGTTCTGCAGTACTTTAGATGTTAATGGTTATGACAAGTGGAGTCCAGCACACACTGTACAGGTCTCAAATGCACACAATGTGCTGCACTCGCTTGTGTTCCTGAGCACTGACTTATTCTTCTTCTTCTTCTTCTTCTTCTTCTTCTTATTATTATTATTATTATTATTAATGTATTTTTTGTTTACAATGCCTGCAACATTTTCACTTTCTTGCCCACTGGAGAACTGCATCACACATTTCTGTTATATCACCTGATAGTAATAGTTTGGAAACAATCCGCCCTGCATGAGTCCATTTACTTCTACAGTATTTGCTGTCTTATGAATACTGTTTGGAGTTTCTTGCTATTATGAGCTGCTACCTGTAGTCCATCCCAAGCACCTCATAATGTTGAAGGTAGATGGAAAGACTCTCCACTCAAACATGACACAAATCAGTTTTAGACTCTTGCGTTGGTTTTGCCACCTGATGCACTTTTTAGTGGAAGCATAAAACAAGATTATATTTTTGTGTCAACTTTCTTTCTCTGTAATATATCGTTCATGCTGCATAATAAAATATATATAACACAGAAAGAGAGAATAGCTTTAGTGAGTAATGAGGTGTGGAGTGAATACCACTTGGCGATGAGTCTACATGCACGACATTCATTGGCATTCACTCTCAGAAACAATGATAGTAAACTCTACTTTTTGTTTGTCCCTGGGACGGTATCACTAAACATGTTTTTATGTACCTTTAACCTGGAAATGTGAATAAAATATTCCATTCAAAAATAACTTATAGTACATAATTGGACCTTAAGGATCACTCTAAAAGCTAATTAACGATACACCCACCACATGCACCTTCCCTGATAAAAGATACATACTATAAGTACAAAAGATGTACCATCCACCCTACCTTTATTTCTAGTAGTTTTCAGTGATTCACTAAGTATTCAGCACTTCAAATTCCAGATCACTGACTAACTCTGGCCACTGATTATCTTCTTATTTCAAGTAAAATTAGCCCAATTTTAGTCTTGCTGTGATTTGCTTGATTCATATAAGTTTAAGGTAAATAAAACTATAAAACCTCAATGATAGCAATTTTTTTCATAAGTAAAATACTAGACAACAAAATACAAGCTACGCCCAAACCGTACCATGCATATTACCATTCAAAATACAAATAGCATGTCATTAGTGGTAGCATCATGCAAATCACACCTGCATCAACTGACATCATTTATTTGATGTAATTCAATACAGCAATGATTTGCAAATTACATAGATTCTGGGCTCAGTTGGGTGCAGGTGTCAATGGTTTTGGTGCAATTTTAAAATTGCAATGTTTAATTGCAATGTTTAATTTGCAATTAAAATTGCATTGTTTAATTTTAAAATGTAAAATTAAAATTTTACATTTTAATTAGGTTAAAATGTAAAAAACCTATGTGATTTTATGCAAATAATTACATTTTGTACGACTATATAATAATAATAACAATATCGTCATCATCATCATCATTATTATTATTACTATTATTATTATTAACAACAACAACAACAATATTATTATTATTATTATTATTATTATTATTATTATTATTAATAATATTTTTATGATATATTACCTGCATTAGTTTTTAACCTGTAGTTCAATAATTATATATAATAATTTGTACAACAAAAATGACTCTGATGCTGATTAATAACCTCTGAAGTGGAAATTATGCATATATTTTACTTTTCTCTCAGTTATTTCTCATTGTGCTGACGCTCTGCCGAGAGGATGTGCCGTTTCGGTCTATGGAAAGCCAAACGGTTCATAAACGTCCAAAGTGGTTGTCCTACACACACGCAGACACACTGATTGATTTGGCATGTCAAATGTGCGTCAGTGATAGGCATTTTATGCAGTTGTAATACAAATGGTGATTTCAGACCAAAAGGCATTATTGAAAAATTGTAATGCTAGGTGTGAGGTGAGGGGAAGTGCAGCATGTTATGATTCGATTGGTTAAATGCCGACACGGGCATGACACCTGCATGGTGATAAAGTAAAATTCAGAAGATATGTAGAGGTGGGCTAAAGCCATTGCATTTTGGAAGATTACAAATAAGCAATGATTTTCCATTTGAGTAATAATTACTGATTACCAAGGACATGGACAAGGTAGATACAGGTCAGTTTTTATTTCTCTCAGTGGAAAAAAACACCACAGGAAAATAAATTACTTCTGATGCAGAAGCGACACGTTATGGTCCATTCTGTGTAAATTTTAGAGACGGTTATCTATGAAAATCCCCAGAGACCAGCTGTTTCTGAAATACTGAAATCAGCCAGTCTGGCAGCAACAACCATGCCACGTTCAAAGTCTCTGAGATCGCATTTTCCCTATTGTGATGTTTTGTCTTACAATAAGTGAAGCTCTTGATTTGAGCCTACATGATTTTATTTATTGTGATGCCTCACTGTAGGCTGATTAGATATTTGAATGAATGTTGGCTTTAGGAACTACACCCCACTCGAGATTGGCAGGACCTCCATGGGGAGAGTGAACAGCTTCAGGTTCCTTGGAGTACACACATCTGAGGACTTGACCTGGAATCATTACATCCAAACTCATGTGAACAAAGCCAGACAAAGGTTGTACCATCTGAGACTGCTGAGGAAATTCAGGGTCTCCCTAGCGACCCTGAAATGTTCTATACTAGGGATATAGAAAGTGGTGCACTTAGCTGAGTGCATCTCCAGGTCTGCTCTCCTGTCTCCGCACAGACTAAGGAGGAGTAGGCAGGTTTTCATTTCACTGCAAGTTATATACTGTATATACCTGTGTATGTGACAAATTCAAATCTTGACTCTTGAATTCGCAGATATACAGGGGTTACTAATAAACTGGTTGGTGAGTGCACATTACAGTAGGTGGTCAGTGGTCTTTTGGCCCAGTCCAGCCCAGTATGACCAATAACCTTATAATACTGCGGTCAATAAATATTTTGCAACTTAAAATGGTGACAGTCTTCAAGCCTGAAGACTAAGCGATTGTTATTCCACAGCATACTTTCTTTTAGTTTTTGATGAGTAAACGGTTATAGATCAGTTGTAGATATCATAGACATGTGTTTACATTTATAATTTTACAATTTTTTTTATCACAGTATAGTTTACAGTTATGACAGTATAGATGTACTGTATATCACTGTATAATGTGATGTCCTTTCAAATTCACAAGGACCATGTTTATTGATCAATATTTTTGTGATTCTTTGGTTCTCTGTTGGACAAATAAAACCAAACCGAACATCATAGTTAGGTTGTCCTTTGAAACAAATTTCTTGATAAAAATTGCAGAAAAAAGCTTTAAAATACAAACAGTTTTCAGTTAGGTCATACTATGATGGCCAATTTTACACTGCAGCAAACCTGACTCATGAGTACTTTTTTTTTTAAGTATATTTGCTGATTGTACACAATGTTGCTCTTTTGAAAACTAGTCTAGTTGTAACTTTAAACTTTTTGGATTTTTCCCCAGAGTGCATGGTGGCTTAGTGGTTAGCATTTTTGCCCTGCACCGCTGGGGTTGGGGGTACGAAGGCGGGGATTTGCGCCTCTGCCCTGTGTATAGAGTTTGTCCCTGTGCTTTTGGGGTTTCCTCCAGGTACTCCGGTTTCCTCCCCCAGTCCAAAGACAAGCGTTGTAGGTTGATTGGCATTTCCAAAGTATTCATATTGTGTGAATGTGTGTGTGAAATTGAGAGCGATTGTGCCCTATGATGGGTTGGCATCCCATCCAGGATGTCCTTCGCCTCGTGCCCCGAGTTCCCTGGGCTCCAGGCTCCCCATGATCCTGTGTCGCATATGGAAAATGGATGGATTTTCCCCATTTTGTCCCATCAATTTTGGTCATTAGTCAATCCCCATCCACTAGCTATCTCTCCCCTATCACATGACAGCTACCAACCAGGGAGGCTGAAGGCTAGCACATGCTTCCTGTGAAGATATGAAGCCAGCCACCATATCTTTTCAAACTGTTTCTCATGCTATGTGACAGGACATCCGAACACTTTGAGGAACGTGCTAACAGCCCTTTTTTCGCACGAGACACAGCTCTTGGAAGCAAACAAACAACTCATGCAGGCAATACAGCAGCGCGACACGACGTCCTTTTTTAACGTCCCGCTGACCTGTTTATGAACCACATGGCTTCCCATAATGCATGAAGGAGCGGAGCTCATTGCTGTGCCCTAGTTTAGTCGAGCGATGCTGCGCTGAGAGGGTGAGCAGGAATCTCCCAGAATGCCCCGTGGAGGCAGAAGATGGGGATGGATGCTGCCCCTGTACTGCTGTTAGCCGGTTAGCATCGCTGCAGCGCGCGCTGACGTTTCCAGCTTCCAGACAGGCGCCTGTGTATAGGACAGCGCGCGCGCGCGGCGACTTTTAACCGTCCAGCGACGGTAAACCGTAACACCTCCGCTTGGACCGGTCAGAGAGGTAGGGGGTCCACTGCCGGACGGAGCATGGACCCCCTGACCGCCGAAACGTGTACGCAGGATGAGCGAAGAAGCGAGGTCTTCAGTGGTCGCCTCGGAGCTAGCGGCGGGGAAGCGAGAGCGCAGCAGCCGGACTGCGAGAGGGACGAGGCGTCCGCAGGGGCTTTCACAGACCGAGAGGAACCGCTGGAGGAAAAAATGAAAGGTCTGGCGTTCAGGAAACAGACTTCGTACAGGTGAGAGGTTCAGATGATACAAGTGGGAATAAAGAGAGAGCGAGAGAGAGAGCGAGCAGTCCGCTCGGTTCCAGACACAAACCGCAACACAACACAATGTTAAAAATGTCCCCAGAGGATATTATCATGTCTGTTTATATTTCTGTAACATCACCGAGCTTGTTTACTGTTTAATGATGGAAACAAACACGCTCGCGCGCTCACTGACTGACTGACTGACCGAGGGCACGTGAACGCGTATAGACCAACACCGAGTAATAAATAAATAAATGGAGCTCTAATAAAAGAGCACATGCAGGCTTTAATGCAGCAGAGGACTTGGTATGAATTTTGATTTTATTACAGCGTCGTGTATGCATGCACAAACAGACGTGTTTTCTGAATATTGATTTCACCCTGTGTGTGTGTGTGAGTGAGTGTGTGTGTGTTTCCTTTTTGACCTCAGCTTTTTATTGGGCTGTTTAAACGGACCACGTTCAGTCAGACATTAGGAAAAACAATAAAAGGCAAGCCTCAGCCCTTGGCCTCTGCTGTAGGACAGCAAATGTAGTTTTATTACAGTAAGTAGTGGGATATGGTAATAGAATATGATGGACATTAAGTAGCAGTGTATATGTATTTAACTATCATATCATTATAGTTAAAGCCGTTTGCACAATGCACAATATGTATCACAGTATTAATGTTTGCTACTGAAAACTGCAGATGACATTGATTTAACATCCACATGAATAAATTATTCCATTATTATTATTACAAAGGGGAAAAAAAATAAAGAGTTTCTTATAAGAACTGACAAAACCTCCGAAATGTGAAGCGGTTTTATTTAATGTGGTATTGATATATCATATTGGCTTTACCCACCTATATATCAAGGACTGTTTGGATGGGAGACGATTTCTGGACCTGTTAAGTAATGTTGCTGTAGTAATTATCATCGATTTGCACAGGATAAGCAATCTTTCTATAAATGACAGAGATGGGAGTGTCTTCACAATGTACACATGTTTATCAGGAAAAAAAAAATTACATTCATACTACATCCCAATTCCAAAAAATTTGGGATGCTGTGTAAAATGTAAATAAAAACAGAATGCAGTGATTGGCAGAACCCTTATGTTCTTCACAACAGAACATAGAAAACACATCGGATGTTTAAACTGAGGAAATGTATCGCTTTAAGGGAAAACTTAGGTCATTTTAAATTTTATGGCCACAACACGTCTCAAAAAAGTTGGGACGGGGGCAACAAAAGGCTGGAAAAGTACGTGTTACAGTGTTGGATTCTGTTTTTATTTACATTTATTTACATTTTACACAGCGTCCCAACTTTTTTGGAATTGGGGTTATATATACACCTCAACTCTTACTGATTGATATGACCCTTTTTAGTTGTGGCCTGGAGGTTAGCACGTTTGCCTCACACCTCTGGGGTTGGGGGTTCGAATCCTGCCTCCGCCCTGTATATGTGGAGTTGACATGTTCTACCCGCGCTTCGGGGCCTTCCTTCGGGTACTCTGGTTTCCTCCCCCAGTCCAAAGACATGCGTTGTAGGTTGATTGGCATCTCCAAATTGTCCGTAGTGTGAATGGGTGTGGCTCTCCGTGACCCTGTGATAAGTGGTATGGAAAATGGATGGATGGATTACCTTTATTAGATTCGCTGGTTTGTAAGGCTTGTGCCTGTGCAAATTGCACTTGATCATTCGTACGTCAAATACCAATAACGTACGTAGGCTATACCCGTGCTAGGAATTCACAGACTGACCTGAATCTCCCGTAAGCGTTTCTCTGACAAGTCATTCAAATGTCAGCTGTGTTTTATTGTTCTGTTTTGGCTAATACTTGGTCTTATTTTGATTTTAATGGGAGACTGTAGAACAGAGCACTGCCTGGAGTATCGTTATACTCAAGACAAACATCTTTTCATACACACAGGAAATTATGGTGTTCGACATGCCAGTTTAGTTATTTATACTGCCTATTTTGTAGTAGGTAAAAGATGGTGTAATCTTTCCAGGAGTGTGCCTGCTCTGTCTGTAACAAAAATGACAGACATGACAGATTCGACTAAGACTAAAATCCCAGAAATATTCTCATTATAATTATATTACACCTTCTTTCCATGTAAATCTAATCCAGTCAGAATAGGGCTTTAGTTATATGATAGTAAAATCTGTATTAGAGTAATATGTTGGTATTCTGTGAATTATAAAGTAGTAAATAAAGTTATAACGCTTGTAAATCAATATCTTATACAATGTATATAGAGGTTACTCTAGTGGTATATTACGTGTACTGTTTAGCAGGTATTATACACTACAGTATCATTGACTGTGTTCTCTCTAGCGTAGTGTGTTATCTCTGTCAGAACCTTGGGGTCTATAACTGATGTTTCGAAATACTGAAGGACATTTACAATTCTGGAGGACAATTGTAAATTGTCTGGAGACTGATTCTGTGTGGTGTAGGTAATCTGCTGCAGAAATGATTTAAAGGGTGTGTTTGTGTGGATTGAATCAATACGGCTCACCGATTCCAGTCCATCGGAAGGATTGAAGACCTTACAGCATATTGACAAGCATACTGTACATCCACCTACACACTGCACACGTTCTCATTTACTCCTGCAGGCTATACTGTTGATCAGGTTGGCCCTCACTTGAGTTGCACACACCAGTCCATCTGTGCAGAACAAGTCTAGAGGACATGATAATACAAGCTGAAATACAGTCGCTCTCAGAGTCAGCTGGCTAATCCCTAAATTCCATTTGAGTGACTTTCAAGGCCTTTTTTCCACTGCACAATTTAGCAGAATCGTTGGCACCATAAAACCGGAAATGGGCTTTTTTCCCCCCATTGACCACATTCCAGAAACAAAGATTTTTATAATTGTATGGTTTTTAGTATATGATTTAAATTTGTTCCAAGTAGACGTAATGGTTAACGGAGGGTGGTTGAGAAGCCTTGTTTGGTGCTCGTTGGTTAGGTGTGTATATCAGTTGGCATTTTAAAAACAACATTTCAGTGTTGCCTGAAAATAAAGCATTGGGACTTCAGAACTGTTGTTAACCAGACAGTGAATCAGATTTATTTTTCCATGTTGGAATTTACAATCACGTAAACACACCACGAAATGTGATGACATCATTGAGCACCATAATGGTAGTGGGGTTGTTTGTACTGTGATGGTTCCAGTTGGTAGAAAACGAACTAGACCTAAAACCCCAAAGTAATTTGGCTCGTATTTGGGTCAGTTCTTGTTTTATGGTGAGTGGTCTCTATGCAGTTCAGAAGTCACTGAATTTCTTCTGATCCTGTAGACATTCAGTTGATGATTGACTTATCTTACAAGACCTCATCTTCAAAACGAGCACAATAGGCTCTTTAAAGTAACTAGCAAGTGGAAGTTTGCTGGGTTTAATCAAGCTTCACTACTGGTGTCTAGTGAAAAAATCTGTCTACCAGATAAGTAGCAGTGAGTACTAGCAGTAGCAGTGGTTTTACTGTTGACTGAATTGTGAGAGTCTTCTAATAAACAGGCACTAACACAACAAAACAGACTGTGGTCACACCGGACTTTTCCCAAACAGCAAACATCTATTCTTGTCTATTGTTAGAGACCCCTTGCCTTTGAGTCTTCCTCCCCCTTTGTTAACAGCTGTCATAGAGAGCCTCATATCAGCCTGCCATTTCCAGTGCTTGACCAGATCAGCCTTGCTTTCTTCTCATAGTCCTACCTGAGTGCAAATGACGAAAGCCATCTTTACCTCTCCATTTTCAATTCAGATAAGATGCCAGATGCAAAAACCACAAGCAAACACAGTGTGCAGAAAGAAGACAACACCAGCACGGCTTTAAACATGCTACGTATCCGATTACATCGCATTGTTAATTTTAGTCAAGCCCAGCCTAACACTGAGCAGAGCACAGGAGGCTTTGAACTTATAAGACACAGAGAGACATTTTTTCTTTCTTTTTTTTCAGCATTTTTATGATTTTGGGATTAAAGAGGTTCTTGTAGGTGAACTCTCAGTAGTCAGAGGAGGATGTGTGGTCTGACCAGAACAGAAACCTGGAGGCTTGGTGCATCGTTAAGGAGTAGACTGCAGTCCTGTTTGTGGAGTTTGACACCTTGTGCACATTTTCTTTTTCTTGCCTGTCATGCTACTGGGTAGAGTTTTACGTGGATGATTCTTTACTATGTTTGTGTGCAGCTGAAAAAAGACAGTGTTAGTGGACTTCATTGTGGAGTGTTGGCTCAGTTCGTCATAAACATTTCAACTACTGACTTCGCAACATGAATAAATGAAAGAGCTTTCTGATCAATTTGAAGTATGAAGGAAAGTGATATATCTAAACGCAGACCACATTACTTATTTAATGTTGTTCTCTTTGTTAAATAGTTCAAATCGCTACTGCATTTGAGAACAAGTTGAAAGTTGGAATAGCCAGTTTGGAGGAGTGTTTCTCAACTCACTGCCCTGCAACCGTTTCAAGGTCACTCATATAACTCATATAGCTCATGCTAAAGCTAACTGTTCTGTATGACATGTAAATGACCGACCACACCTTTAAAGCGCACTAAAGAATTGCCCGTGAATCACGAAAAGTAAAATTCCAGCCAATTTCATGGAGAATTTCATAAGACATAATGCTAAAGTGTATCGTTTTATTCATTTTTGACTGTAAATAACGGTAATATTACATTATTAGTGTATTGTACAAAAAAAGCTGTGGTTTGTCTTAGAATTGAATGACACACAGTGACATTAGCTGGTCTTTGGGGCGGGGCTTATTTCATTTCCACACTGTCAGAGAAGCATAAAATTCCACAATACTGAGAGCTCACTGAACACCAGGCTCTGTGTGTATATATAGTTATACAGGTATATATAGTTGTACAGGTCAGGTAGCGGTGGGAGGTTTATCAGTAGGCTATAAATATGAAAAAACAGAAGAAAAAAAAGTGGATTTTTAAATCACATTTATCTTCTGAAAGTCATTCATTCATTGAGAGTGGATTATTTCAGGGCTTTCTCTTTATGAGTGAATAAAAATATGCTGTGCAGATTATTATAAACCAGTGTATACAGTCAAATAAAGTTTGAACACAGGGGTATGCCAACAGGAAAAAAACAGCTGCTGGAGTTGATCTTTCAGTAGTACTTGACACTTAATTAGTACTTGTGTTATTGTGCATGGCAGAGAAATTCTTGCTTAAGTCATCAGATGAGCAGCATTTCAAAATTTAGTATATGTGTTTCCTTGTAGAGAGAATTTAATAGCTCATAATTGTCACCTTGTATTCAGTTGGAAAGGAAAGCTTCTCTGATTACCTTACTATGAGGCAACACGGGTGAGGAGATGTTGCCAAGCGAACGCTGGTCCTCCACAGCACATTGCAGCACGGGGAAAGTGGGTTTAATAATTTATTACTTACAAGTGTTGTCTCTTATCAGTCCAAGTTTAATGAGGCCCCCAGTGCATTTTGCCATCTCTCACATCGACCACACTGCTCATGTTTGGCACTGGTTTTCTGCTGTTTACCTGCAGAAATGTGGAGCTCCTTCCTGTGGGCGCAGTGCCAGGTTTAGAGGTCAGGTCGGCAATCTTTTTTTTTATTTTTTTGAATGTTTGTTGCCTGAGGCTTTGGGGTGTTATTTCTGTACTGGCATGGAGTAAGTGTGAATAGCAGACAGTAACTATGTTTTAAGTGTATCTTTGTACATGTTGTGAGTACAGTAAGTGAGATAACACGGAGGAGGTGTTAATCACGTACTAGTTCTTACCACATATACTTGCTGTACTCTATTACTCGATCTCACACACACACACACACACACACACACACACACACGTCGTTTATATTGTTTGTATTTCAAGCCTTTAGTCTCCTTTTCACTGTATGTGCTCTCCACATGACATAATGCTGTGTTAGAATCTACGTAGTGCACTATGTGCTCAATAAAATAACACTTGAGGAAAAACAGTGACTGTTGGAAACGACGTACATACTTACTTATAAAGTATTAATCGTTTTAGTGCATAATTTTAGTGCATAAAGTGCATAAAGCCATAACTATTGAGAAATATTAAGCTATTGAGTTATAGACTTGTTAGACTATGGATCTCTAGGTTTGATTTTTTGATTTACGTTTGAATTCATTACAGTACTGCTGTCTATGCTGTTTCATTTACACGGCATCATTGCTTCTACTCTATGTATGTGTCATTGTGGTGCCAGTTTTTTAAAATCTTTGTTGGGACCAAATGTGCCTAAAAAATAAAAGAGCAAAAAGGTATTATTTTGGTTCATCAGGTTAAGGCTAGTGTTATATATGGGTGTAGGTATAGCATTAATTAGCTGCTTTAATAATTATTAATAATAATTTTCTTTCCCCCCTCTCTATTTTTCTCCCTTTTAACTTTTTATGATGAGGATCTCTTTTGACATTGGCATGTGGGTGTCTGTTCATTTCTGCTTGCTGATGGAGGAAGGACCACTACAGCACCTGCTGATGACACACACATATAAACCTGTTATGTAAATAGCTATAATCTGTCCTGAAGATGGAGAACAGCGCTTCTTAGAACCTTTAAAAAGCCAGCACAGCTCCGTCTCTTTCTTTCTTTTTCTTTTTCTTTTTCTTTTGAGCCGGGGCTTTGTGAGGCACTCTGATGAGACACATTAAAAGGATTGGTCCCTTCCTTATTAGGCTTATGCCTGTAAGAGGTTTTAGTCTTGCTCCCTTCCTTAGCAGTCCTGCTTTAATCTCTGAGGTTTCAGCTCTTCTCCAGGCAGTGGTCCATCCATTGTGTGTCTTCCCTGCTGGGACTGCTGAGTACCAGTAATGCTCTCCCAGTCTCACTTTCTATACATACACGTGTGTGTGTCTTTCTCTCCCAGTGTCCTCTCTCTCTCAGTTTGCCTAGGCAAATTCATCTTGGCTCTATTGCAGGAACTCGAATCCTGCACCTGGTGTTCTGGCAGAGGAGCGCCTGCAGACAGCGGCCCCACTGGAGGTGCAAGCGACTCAATCCCATCTATCTCATCCTCACGTCTTCCATTTCTCCCCTCTCTGCATGTGCCACTCATGCATCCTGCAGTTCTGGGACAACAGCTCTGCTCCTCATCACTTAGCGCTTTAACAGTGCTGTGAAATGTCACACGGGATGGAAAGCACTTGTTTATGTTGTTGTTACTGTGCTCTGACTAGTGCCTGGCCTTGCATTATCCTCCTGCACAATAAACGTGCTGCATTTTGAAAATGAGAGCCAGTTTTTTCCCCCCTCAGCAGCAGATGGCCTCTGGATTGTGTTAAAGTGCTGTGTTCATCTGAGGCTCACAGGGAAGGTGTCAGAGGCAAAATGGTGGCTGATTTTTGTTGGATGTAATCCTGGATAGCTGTGCTTCTAATCTCAGTGCAAAGAGAGAGGAAAGAGAGAGAGAAAGAAATAGAGAGCGATAGTGCATTTGCTTACTGACAGGAATATAAAGCGCTTCATAACCAGGACCCACTCACTTATTTTACATTTCTCTCTGCTCATATATGTCAACTGCGGGGTTGAAACCACTCTAAAAATAGCTGGGTACCAAGGTTGAGTTCACGCTCGAAAAATAGAAGTAGGAAAATTTTACACAGTATTTTATTTATATTTAACATTCTAATTTGCCTAAATGTCTTTTTCATGCACCCCAGCTCTATTTTCTGCCATTGTGTTGAAATGAAGCAAATTGGTAAATATTAGTTTTTAACTGTTGCTAATGTCATAGTTTCCTTTTTCTGAGTTGCTGTTAATGACCTTAAAACCTGACGCTAATGCAGTTTAAGTAGTTCAAGTGTGGTTCCAACAGCTACACTTGGTTAGCTCACTGTCAGCCTGCCTTTTTCCCATTTAGATATCAAAAGAGGTTACAAAATTAGGGTCTTACTTTCAGGGCAGTAAGTAAATACCCAGCGAAGGAAATACCTACCCATTACCTCAGGGGTGATCAAACTTTTTGGCTGCTAATCTCCCATTAAACTGTAAAAAACAATTCCAGATTCCCAGATTACATATTTATTTAATGTATAAAATTATGTAAAAAAGTTCACAGTCCTATGATAAGTATTAGGCTCATTATTGACATTTTTACAATAACATTTTTGCTGTTTTTTTTGTATTCATGCACTTATCGCAAACAAAACATTAAGTCCAAGTTGGCATTATTTGTAGGCCCGTTTCTGTGGTATGTCATGGTTTGACTATTACTAATATATATCAGTTAACGCAAAATACTACTGTAAAGCCATATTGATTATGAATCATAATATAGTGCATAAGACTATATTCAGTAGTTTTGAATAGTTCCCATAGTTACCCTAAAGCACCATAGGAAAACTATGGTCGTATAATTGTTATCATATACTAACGATAAATGATGACAGTATACTATAGTAAATGTTCATTAAGGAAATCAGAGCATGCTATAAAGATTCACATAAACGCAAGCCCTAAGCTTGTGGCCTCGACCTGGTTGTGGTGATGAACTGTGGAATTGTGGATCAGGACATCGCATCTGCAGTATTGTGTGACTTTGTTTTATTCTTTTCCCCACTCATAAAGCCATCAGGCACTGCACACACCTTCATACACACCTCAGCCAGGTGTCCTTCTGTGCACACAAAGACACTCGGACACACACACACAGACACACACACATACACACCAACACCCAGAACGCAGTATACCTATTAATGAAAAGTTCTCTTTAGTAGATGGCATGACAGAGGGCTTGAGATTTATTCATGATTCGAATGTTGAAGCCAGGCCGTATCCTGGAGTGAGGTGTAATTTAACTGATTGCTAGAAGAGCAGCAGGTAATCGGACCTGCCGAAAGGGAAGTGTGGCGTCATGCCTATTCATCCAGTTCTAAAGGTCTCAACCGTGTTGTCACATTTATACAACGGTTTGGCAACATCGTTCTATTTTGACAGTCTAGACGACGTTGTGGAAGTGGCACCGGAAAGAAATATATGATTTCTGCCTCTGAGTTTGTGCAACCAATGAAAAGCCTCCTGGTTGAATAGTGAAGCTAGAGAGCTCAGTGGCGATGAGCCTTCTGTAGACAGGAGTAATCTGACTGAGCACACAGTCTCTGTGTGTGTTTCCACTGGTACACATCATCCCACTGTCATTCTCTCTCGGCACTAATTATAGCACATCCCTTATGCTCTCCAGCTGTGGTCTGTGGTCTGGGAGTTTTAGCAAGCGCGCGTGTGTGTGTGTGTGTTATTTGTGTGTGATCATGGGCTTAGCCTGCTCGACTGATAGCACAGGCTTATTGAAGCCTCATTTAACAATGATTAATTCAGTTAGGCAGCTAGGACCTCAGGTGGAAAAGCTGTATCAGGAGAGTGTCACATCGCTCTCCAAGGGCCAGAGAAGGCCTCAGGAGCAAAATGAATGGATGCTCCTTGGTGCAGGGATCTGATCCATAATGCCAGTCTATTCACAGCTCTGTCAGCATTCAGCATTCAGAGTTTTTTTTGTGAATGTTGTGGTCAAAAGTGCTTGATGTCTGTTGACAAATTAGACCTTTTAGCTTTACTCATGCTTGACGCACATGAATCGAGCGGGGATTTGGCTGAATACCGCGTTGTGATGACATCACATGGTGCATCTTGGCCAAATCTGCAGTAATTTAGAAAATTTGCAAGCTCCTGCGAATATTGCGGAGTTTACTTGATTTTGCATTAAATCTGCGACTGATTCAGCCAAGCTCAAATAGTGGACATATCAATATCGCAGAAAAATCTGTATTTTTTTTTGGTTATTCCAGGCATCGTCAGTACTTTTATAACAGGATTTGACGGCATTGTTACTCATTGTTACTCACAGTAACCCCTTGTTTTTGTAAATGTTGAATTATAAAAATCTTATAGTTTGTCATAAAGTGGCTATGGGTTTCTGTTGGGATCTCTGGCTTCTTACCTTCCAGTCACATACAGGTAAATGGATTGGTGACACTAAATTTCCTTCAGGGTTGAACGAGTGTGTGAGAGTACGTGGTATTGACATCCCATCCAGGATGTATTCCTGCCTAGTGCCCAGTGTTCCTGGGATTTGCTCCGGATTCATCGTGACCCTGCCCAGAATAAAGTGTTTACTGAAGATTAATGACTACTGGGCATGTGACATTTTTGCCTCTAGCTGAAATCTTAAATTTTGGACCTTTTATTAGCTGTGCGAATATGTAAGAGAAATATTCTGTACATCAGAAAGGCCGACGTGAGCTTATTTTAGGATAATTAACACACGTTTTTAATGTTTTATCATTTCAAAAATGTTTGAAAAAGCTATTTCATATTTTAACATTTTATCATGTCATTTTAATAGTCATGCTGTGTTACAACTTCTGTTTAGTGTCTCTACCTGAATGATAATGCATTCTTCACTGAATCCATTTCCCCATAGGCTGACCCAATGTCTAATTTCTTCTGCTCATAAGACTAAAACGTAGGGCGTCGGTCATAAATTGCATGATCTAATCTCCAGCTCAAGATGAAATATTGAGTTTTAGATTTACACTCTGCCTTCTGGTCACTAAGTCATAATACACCTAAATCACAGACTACAGACTGTAGTGTCATCTAACAAAGGAGGGTTTTTATTAGATGACACAGCAGATTAGAAAGAAATCTTCAAATAACTAACCGTTTTGGAGCATTGCTTGACAAAGTGTAAAGCTCTCATCAGCTTTAAAATATGACTAATGACTAATGACTAATGTCTCAGTGGTGCACCTGGACACAAGTGTGCCCTATGCAACAGAGATTAACATTGCTATTTGAATTATTTAAGAGATTTTTAAACATTGAATCATTCAGAATATTAATAAGCCTATAATTTCATACCGTTATCGAAAACAGAGTGAATATTAGCAATACAGACAGACTGTGCATTTGTGTATAAAGTACACAGCTATATGAAGCAGAAACATCATATGTTTATGATTAAGTTTAAGTTTAAAGTATAGGAATCCACATAAACATCTTCAAGTGATCTTCACACAGGATTAATTCAAACAGTTTTTTGTCTTCCTATTCACTATATATGTTCATTACATATGGTGTAACATAATGGCATGTTAGAGCATTCATCATAAACATTTAAATGAAATTCATACATCTAGTCATAGTGTACAAGATTCTAGCTCATAACATATCTGGTTTAGGGCTTTATATCTATTGGAGATGATTGTACTGGACTTTGTCCTTGTGTATTAAGCCATTAAACTCCCCAGACATGATGACTGGTTTAGACTGGTTTAGTGCTCCCTTTCCCGATTTCACTGTAGTTACTGAATAATTTCATAGCAGTTACTGAATAGTATGCTTTCAGTTGAATATCTGAATAATATGCTAGAAGTTGCAAGTGCTAATAAGGAAAAGGAAGTGCTTATAAGGATGAGGAGAAAGACCAAATGCGGACATACGACTCAGTCAGGGGGTTGAGCTTTATTTAGTACAGAATGCAGCAAGCAGTTTGTCTGATGTTTGTGAGTGTTGGAGTCAAGCTTGTGGCTCTGCAGATTTACAGAGCAGCGTCAGAAATGGCTCTTCACTGTGGATCATCCAAGGCCTGAACTACACTCCTCTCCTGTCATGGTGGCGCAACTATTTTGAGCAGATGGAGAGGTCAGATATGGGAGAGATGTGTGCTTCCGATGCCTCCCACGCACACAGCACCCAACAAGGTTAATTATGAAGGTGTCAACAGTCAGAAAAGAGGAGGATAGAGGAAGGAGAGAGAAAGAGAGAGAGAGAGAGAGAGAGAGAGAGAAAGAGAGAGGAGGTTGATCTATAGGCATCTTCCTACGTAAACTGCAAATTATGCTCCTAATCTCACTCTCTTTCTCTCTCACTTTCTCACGCGCACACACACACACACACACACACACACACAAAAGCGCAGGCCGTCACAGATAGATGTAATTTTACACTCCGTTCCCACACTCTCCCACTCACTTGACATAGCACTCACTGATACACAGCAGCAACACAGCAAATGCAAACACACACACACACACACACACACACACACACAGGATTCTGTCACATGCAGAGTGAGATGTTCTCTACATGCACAGCAACACACACTTCAATTAGATATCTGAGCCCATAGATTTTAACATTCTCATATTATCTATGTTAAGTACACAACTAGTCTTGACTGACGGGTGTGTGTGTGTGTGTGTGTGCGTGTGCATGCGCACTGTATTTTGTAAGGACCGACCTATGATGTAAGGACCAAACTACGAAATGACTGCTGGCTTCCGGTTATTGTTTTTGTCATCATCATCATCATCATCTCACTCTCCATCTCCCTGTATGTGTGTATGTGTGTATTGAGCTATTCATTCTTTAAACAATCAGTTGAACAAGACCCACCTGTCAGTCACATGTTCCAATATTTTTGATCACTTGAAAAAATGGGCGGGTTCAAACAAAAGGTGTCATGATCTCAAACCGAAATGTCATCAATGTGTAGCGAAAATAAATCACCTTACTAACAAATTGCAGTTTTTCAGATTGGTGAACCTCTGCCCATCTTTACTTCTGAAAGACTCTGCCTCTCTAAGATACTCTTTTTATACCCAGTCATGTTACTGACCTGTTGCTAATTAACCTCCAGATGTTTCTTTTTAGTAGCACTTACTTTTACAGCCTTTTGTTGCCTCCGTCCCAACTTTTTTGAGACATGTTGCTGCCATCAAATTTAAAATTACCTTATTTTTTTCTGAAAATGGTACATTATCTCAGATTCAACATTTCATATGTTTTCTATGTTCTGTTGTGAATAACATATGGGTTTATGAGATTTACAAATCATTGCATTCTGTTTTTATTTACATCTAACACAGCGTTCCAACTTTTTTGGAATTGGGGTTGTAATATATACGTCTTTCATTTGCCACAAATGTAAACATGCAAGCTTAAAGGCTGATTTTAGTAAAAGGTCAGAAATATGACCAGAACACACTCATAATTATAGAACTTACTTAATTTAAAACATTTTGCGTATCACCATATCCACCATATATTTGATTTTTTTGTTCATTGGTTCCCAAGAACGGCTCAGTTTTAACAGCTCACATCTACAGAAATATCTCGCCAGCAGCTCAAAACACACAGCGTGTTTATTTCACTTTGTGCAGAATCGCTTTCTCCTGAAATCAGATTGCACTAGAGGTTGATTAGAACCATGCAGAGACCACCTCGCTCAGAGCAGTTATTTTAGTCCACACCTGAGCGTGATCACTGGCTACGTTTACCTTCAACCAAATAATCCGATAGTAATCCGATCGATGGCTCAATCGGACTGAAAAGCCTTCATGTAAACACCTTTATCGATCCGATTGAGCTCGATCCGAATGAAATTTTGAACGTTTGAATCCTATTATTTTCTCAATCAGATTCAAAAAGACCTTGTGCAATGGTGCCAATCACTCGATACTCTGCGCAAGAACCTCATTTATACAAAGCAGCAGCAACACGCATTATTAAGGGAATGGGGGCATGCACTATACATTCTGCAGGGCTACATAACACTACATAAAGCACTACATACATGTTCATTGAAAAATTCTGTTTCCATTCCACGTCTGTAAACTCCTTAAGAACATCTCTCTCACACCAATCTTGACTTCGTACCTCCGTCCAGAGTTGGTGGGTTGCTGGAGGTGGTATAGGCAAGTGTAATGTGGTGAAGCCACACAGGATGTTGTAACACTGCATGTAGTTTTCTTCGTTGGCCGAGTAAAGTGAGTAAGATTTGGGAAAAACCCGTTGCTGACTCATGTTTATATCTGTCAACAAAGCACAAATCCTACTAGGTCATTGTATGGTCATTGTATGGATAATCGGATTGCAATGTTTAGGGTACATATAAACAGATCTACAATCAGATTGAATTCATTCGGATCGACGAAAATGGGTGCATGTAAACATCACCACCGTGTTCTCACCTGCCTAAAGAATTGCACCAAAGAGGAAGATTGTGCCTGCCATCCCCTACAGTTTAGTAGATTTTCTTTTTACTCAGAGTGAAAACAACAAAAAATATATTCTAAAAGTTTTTGTCTTAAATAAAATAAATCTAGTGTGGACATTAATATTACTAATGAATATTCAATTAATTAATGTAATCAGTGCAGTAAACAGATAATGACCGTTGATAACTGGTAAAGCACCATTTTTGCCACAGTATCATGTTTGTATCGGACATTGTGATACTAAAGTTGGAATTGGTAATGAAGTAAAAATCTAGTATAATGACAACTTTACCTGTATGTGATGCCAGTCCATCACAGGGCACCACGCCTAAACACATTCACATTTAAGAGCAATCTAGAGTAACCAACCAATCCTTCTACTGACCTGTGTGCGTCAGGCAAAAGTCGGGAGGCAACAGTGACAGAATCAAAATGAATTGTGTCTGTAGCAATCCAATACGTTTATATTTACAACATTTAGCAGACACCCTGTGTGGCTGGTTTTAAAATTTTTATTACACTATTATTATCAAAAAATGAAGGTGTGGCATTTGTGCTTGTCAGTCCCTGTAAAGGAGGCGTGGCCTCTAAAATTGTCAGTCCCAGTAAAGGAGGCGTGGCCTCTAAACTTGTCAGTCCCTGTAAAGGAGACGTGGCCTCTAAACTTGTTAGTCCCAGTAAAGGAGGCGTGGCCTCTAAACTTGTCAGTCCCAGTAAAGGAGGCGTGGCCTCTAAACTTGTCAGTCCCAGTAAAGGAGGCATGGCCTCTAAACCTTTCAGTCCCAGTAAAGGAGGCATGGCCTCTAAACCTGTCAGTCCCAGTAAAGGAGGCATGGCCTCTAAACCTGTCAGTCCCAGTAAAGGAGGCATGGCCTGGAAACCTGTCAGTCCCAATAAAGGAGGCGTGGCCTCTAAACTTGTCAGTCCCTGTAAAGGAGGCATGGCCTCTAAACCTGTCAGTCCCAGTAAAGGAGGCGTGGCCTCTAAACTTGTCAATCCCAGTAAAGGAGGCGTGGCTTATAAACCTTTCAGTCCCAGTAAAGGAGGCATGGCCTGGAAACCTGTCAGTCCCAATAAAGGAGGCGTGGCCTTTAAACTTGTCAGTCACAGTGAAGGAGGTGTGGCCTCTAAACCCATCAGTCCCAGCAAAAGACATGTGACCTCGTGTGCTTATCAGTTCTAGGACCTTTGTGCTTCTTAGTGCTAGTGAAGGAGGTATTGCTTCTGTGATTATCCATCCTAATGAAGGAGGTGTGGCCTTTTTTAATGTTAGACCTAATGAAGGAGGCATGGCCTCTGTGCCTGCCCATCCCAGTGATGGAGGTGTGGCCTCTATTCTTGTCAGTCCCAATGAAGGAGGCATGGCGTTTGTGCTTTCTAGTTCCAGTGAAGGAGGCGTAGCCTTTGTGCTTGCTAGTCCCAGTGATGGAGGCGTGGCCTTTGTGCTTGTCGGTTTATAGAAGGAAGCCACTTACTGAAATACTGAATCACATGCTGTCACTTTGTATCACACTTTGTAACTCTAAATGATATTGTGTCAAATTGTATTCACCCATCAGATTATTTATGGCACATCATGATGTACATCATATTATCATCATCATATAATTTATACCTAATATTCACACTGCCTTCAAACACGTGAGCAGTAAAGCAGTTGATGAAGTGGTTTGGTTTTGGCTGTAACTCAACAATCAGAAGAAGCAGCCAATTACTGACAATCTTGAGCTGGATAGAACAGTTAGAGCCTGGCAGCAATTAAAAGTATGGGAATGTTGGTTGCAGAGCCAGAAGCACCCACAGCCCCTGGCCATTTGAGCTGAGGAATGTAGGACAGTGGAAGCGCCATGTAGCCGAAGCTGTCACTCACTGAAGGACGGAGCACCTGTAAGCCACAGCATGCGGTCTGCTGAGAAACGAAGAAACAACTGTGCTTGACCCAAGAAAATTAGGACAGAGAGAGTGAAAGACAGCAGAGGGTGAAAGGCTACGGATGTGAGACGTTCCTAAGGGAGATGGAGATAAAGAGACATCTCACATCCTGTCACCTTTTTAATCATTAACCTCCATACAACACCTAACATCAAACCCTTACTCATGGCTCCATGTCTGTATGTGTGTGAGTATGTGTGTGGATATCTCTGCCATGTCTGTGTGTGACCTATGATTGTGTACTTAAATATTGTTAGCTTTTATTTTTAAGAGACAGGAAATGATTGAGAGGTAATTAGCTGTCTCATCACTCAGTCTCAATTTCTTCTAGCTCTCTATATTTGAGGCCTGCATGTTCATATTGCAAGGTCTAGAATCCTGATGGATTGGGTTCATATTTCACTTTTAAGTGTATAATAGGCAAGTGGTCTGAATCTTTAAAAAAAATTATAACAAGCTACAACAATAGCTTCAGCCTTTATCAGTTTATGATATTATGAGGATACTGCACTAAAGTTCTAAATAACAAGAATTTTTGGGCTCTATGCAACAAAGGTGCTGGAACCCTATTGTTTTTACTCTAGTTTTTTCTTATTCTTATTTTTATCCCATCAAATGAAGTGCACAGTCCAAACTATCAGGTGTAGAATGAAATTTGGTCAATAGATATCACTCCCTTCCACTGTTCAGGCATGCGAGTTGGACCCATTTGGCCTAATGGTTTTGCTATAGATTTTTTATGCTAAATCTCGATAAGTCCAGAGACAAAATTCTTTTCTGCCTGTTTCTGTGACTAATTTCAAACTAATTTACAATTTGGACCAATAATCTCTGCCCACAATTACGCATAATATGCCAAACTTACTTTTGGTATCCTAGGATTTTTGCTGTATCTTCAGAAAATTGGTGTAAAACTACTCAGTAGAGTCTACACCTTAATAATGATCAAAACCAGGTTGGAGTGGAGTTAGGTTCAAATAGTTGTATCTCAGCAAACTTAAGTTCAGAGTTCATCTATGGTTTCTTTATCGTTCTATGTAACTTGGAAAGAGCTGGCCACTGGAGCTGATATTTGTGAAAAGTGCTTGGACCTTGCAGATGTATTATTCTTTCTAACCTCCTAAAAGACAGTGTATTTGATGATTGACAAATGTGTCATCCATAACATTCATGGGTTATCAGGTAGTGACATTTAGTACTTCAATATCTTTCTTTATTTAGTGACTGGTTTGATTTTTGGCATAACTAACTCATATTCCTAGACTATTTCTGACACAATAATATCTCGTGATTCCCAATGGCAAACACAAGAGGATGGCCTCCCCTGATAAGATATGGATCCACATATGTTCTTTCTCCTGAACTGTGTCCTAGGGGTTAAGGCAGTGATGTCTGTAAAGCTGTTTGGAGACATTGTGTACTGTTAAAAATACGAACATTCTATTATATTCTATAGACAAAGGAGACAGAGAGAACAAGTTTAAAAAAAAAGTGCGCACATATGGAAAGTAAAATGGTTCAGGCTATAATAATTGTAAAATCAAGACCTAGCAGAGAACACTGTAAACAAAGGAGTATAAATATCCTGAAACTGGAAATTGGAAGCAGGTGACCCTAAAGCCCAGAGAATGCGAACAATGAATTGAAATGTGGAACCAATGGCCATGTATGGAAAATGGGATGCCAAAAAGGTCAAGAATGGTCGTGTGGAATATGTGCAGGCGTTGCTATGGACACGTTCTGATTTGTGTGTAGTGCTGGGTTTTTGTTTCTTACATAAGAAATACCCTATATATGCAGTGAACAGGTAACCACAAACGTATAGAAAGAAATATATTTTAGGCTTGCTTTTACTTTGCAAAGTAATATTTATGGTACTGTTTAAGGGCTGCAGCAAATAATTTGACCATTGGTTTAAAATGTAATCTATGTGATTAAACAGAGGACAGCTAATAAAAGGTGAGCTTAATGACAAGTGTTTGTCGGTCAAATCTGACCTTTGAACCTTAGACTCTTAGTAAATACAGAGGGATGGAGGTTCACACACAGATATACAGGGAAAGCTTCAAACACAGTCCACCATGGAAACATGGAAAACACACCTATCATAACACTGACGGTGAATTAAAGCCAGTGGAAAATACAGTATAAAATGTAAAAACATTTTACACATATTAAAACAGTTTTTTTTTTACTCATTTGTTGATTGTGTGTTTTTAAATTATAGCCAGATTTAGAGGAGAGACAGATAGGATATGTAAACATTCCCACTCAGTCATTCGTGAAGAGGTGAAGGAGGAAGGATTGAGGAAAGGAGGAGGGGAGAGCTAGGTGAGTGGAGAGTGAATATGTGGCACTGTGTAGTCTGGCTATAAATATCTGTGTGTGGTGTTTTGGGAGGTTGGGGGAAAAGCCCAAGCTTCCTGTCTGCACTCACCAGACCATCAGGAAGGGAGCATGCACACGCACACACACACAGACACGCACACACATGCACACACACATACAGCCCTATATGCTGATTCTCTATATCTGGATTCCCACTATAAAGACTCCTGACTTTCAGTACAGATCCATCCTATGAATTTGGCATAATAACACCATCTGTTCTCTTCCAGAGCATGAAAAAAAGAGCTCCACAACAGAAAAACAATAGACATTCGTATTGGATTACAGGACTGCCTCTAGGCGGTACTATACTGTATACATCCACAGACTGTATATAAAGTTAATGGCACCAACAAATTTGTCACGATAATTTTTTTTGTTCCACTGCATTTGTGGAATAAACTTTTTTATATACAGGGTGTCCCAAAAGTTTCCATACATATGGGAAATGAACTTTTTTTTTTTTCAAAATGTCTTCTAAAATTTTCCGTACTTAGTTTATACGATATATTGTTTTGTCAGATAGCCTTTAAGAACGCCTTTAGTCAGAGAAGAACGTGGTGAAATCATTCTCATGGCTGGATCAGGAAGCTGTCGCAAGGTTGTGATGGACACGAGTTTATCATGAGTGGGAGAGATGACTCCGTGTGTGTTTACAAAGAAACGGTAATCATGTAGAGGATGTTTTTTTTTTTAAAAAAAGAGTTACATTTTACTAAAAATTGTTCATTTCCCCTATATATGGAGACTTTCGGGACACCCTGTAATTTAATAACAATAATCCTGTACAAATCCCAGTAAAATATTAGGTAAGGATAAACAGGCAAGCTGCATTATTATTATCATCAGAAATGATCTATCTATCTATCTATCTATCTATCTGTCTGTCTGTCTGTCTGTCTATCTATCTGTCTGTCTGTCTGTCTGTCTATCTATCTATCTATCTATCTGTCTGTCTCTCTGTCTGTCTGTCTGTCTATCTATCTGTCTGTCTGTCTGTCTGTCTGTCTATTTGAGGGATATGTGGAAATCTGTCTGTGTGGGTGTCCTCTTGTAGGTGGATTGGCTACACTTAATTACCCAAAGGTGTGACTGTGTGTGTGAATGTGTATGTGCATGTTGCCCTGAGAGTGGTGTTCCGTCTGGGGTGAATTCTCACACCTTGTTCCTGGGATCGGTTCTGGATCCACCATGACCCTGACCAGAATAAAGTGTTTCCTGAAGATGAACGAATGAACAAATGAATGTCACAGCTATTTCTGTAGAAGAAGCATCTGTGCAGCAGTGCGTACTCTTTAAAAGCGGTGAAACATTATTAAATGCACCTGGCAACAATAGAACTCAGTATGCAAGAAAAAGCTTAAATACGATGCCTGAAACCCAGCACAGAGCCTGAAAGCCGCCTGCTCTGTGTTATCGCGCTCCATTGCTGTGTTAGGAGAGGTCTGTATTCAATGAACTTCATTAAGCTGGAATAATGGCATGCAGTGAAGATGTGATTACCATTTTTAGTTGCTTATGAAGCTGCTTGTCAGTTTACTACAGATGCTATCTGGAGCTCAGAGAGTGGAAGTGTTAAGAAAGGCATCCATTCTGATAGGACGACATGGATTTTTTCGAGGGTGTGGAGCATCTTCTGTCCATTCCTTCACACCCCCCCCCCCACACACACACACATAACCTGAGTTTTAAAAACTGAAAGGGCTGAAAGATTTCATTTTGACTGCTGACATTAAGGACATGCTGTGGAGCAATATTTAGCTGCAGTAATGCTCAAATGAATGGTAAATGCCAAGTGAAGAACAACATAGCTGAATTTCTCTCTCTCTCTGTGTGTGTGTGTGTGTGCGTGTGTGTGCTAATGTGTTGCTTGTGCACTTGCTCTGCTTGACGCCTTTACACTGTCAGCATAAGTAAATCGTTTAACTCAAAAAAAAGATTGAGACCTGCTAGTTTTTAGAAGTGGAAATTTTTTAAAAGTAGGAATGTCCCCACAAGGTCAAAACACAAATCCCTTTTCTCCAGCCTTTTCTCTGTGACCTGGTGACAAGTTTGCTGATGTATGTGTGTGTGCAGGTTCCGGCTGTGTGTGTGTGTGTGTGTGTGGTTGTGTGTTTTTCCTGCCATTGTGAGTCGGTGGATATCAGATTGCAATGACACCATCCAGGGGCAAAAGAGAGAGAAATATGTCTCTATCCGGTACAGGCAGAAATCCCACATACATTACACTCACTCACTCTAAACACACTATTCCAACACATGGTACACACACACGCACACGCAGCAAGTTACAGTTATATTTATATAGTGCTTTTCTAGACACTCAGAGTGCTTTACATATTTAGGTGTTGGGGCGGGGGGGGGGGGGATCTCCTCAACCACCACCAGTGTGTAGCATCAACCTGGATGATGCGACGGCAGCCATAGTGCGCCAGAACGTCCACAGCACACCAGCTAGTAGTGGAGAAGAGAGAGTGATGTAGCCAATTCAGAGATAGGAATTATTAGGGAGCCATGATAGAAAATGGCCAATGGGGGAGTTTCTCCAGGACACCAGGGTTATACCCCTACTCTTTTACTATAAGTGTCCTGGGTTTTTTTTAATGAAAACAGGGAGTCAGGACCTCAGATTCAGGTGAGACTATGCTGTTTTTACAGTATAGTGTTTCTGTCATTATACTGGGGTATTAGGCCCCACACAGACCACAGGGTGAGTACCCCCCTTGCTAATACCCCTTCCAACATTAACCTTAGTTTTCCCAAGGAGGGCTCCCATCCTGGTACTCACCCAACTCACCCCTGCTGAGCTTCAATGGGAACCCAGACAAGAACTGCAGGGAGATACAGCTCTGGCAAGAGCATATCGTGGTCTGATCATGTTTGGACATGAGGAATTCTTCCAAGCATAAGCCTTTAATACTGGATACTGGTAGCAAGACTGTTTTTTATTTATTTATTTATTTATTTATTTTATCAGGACCTGCTCCAGAACAACACTAACTGTCAATTTTAAAGTATTGATTTGTAGCATCAACTGTACACTATCCTACTGCCTGTATAGAACAGAGTTGTCAAAGACGCAATTTCTGCCTGGTCCACATTGTCATTTCTGAGAGCTTTTGCATACTTTTCATGTAGAATCGTATTGAACATGAAATATTTATTTTAGTTTCATAATGGTGACAAAAATTTTATTCATTCATAACACAGCTGCCACAGTAAAGAAGAAATCATATGACCTTACTCTGTTAAGAACATGCAAGCCCATGTTTCTGTCATGTTGCGCTTGTTTTACATTCTGTCTTTAATTAAGTCCATAAGGATTAATTCAAAACCTACACATACACTATACTCTGTGAAATCGATATATATAATGATGTCATGACTTTGTCATGAAAGTGTTTTACTACAATATGATTGTGATGAATAATCGGAATCAACGTAAATGCATTTTATTCACTGTCTCATTAGCTTGTGACATGGTTTTAAGAGAACTGAGTTGTAAATACATCCTAACAGCCTAACTGTCTCCACCCCTCATGTGTCATGGACACTGATACTGGTATTTTGGGGGTTCGTTTTCTTTATAACAGTTGAGCATGCATGAAATATGTGATGTGGATTAGAGGGATGGTTGCTATACGCCTTTTTATGTGACTCATCTGATGTGAATTCTACGTAATAGTGCTCCAGTGACAAAATGTCGGTTAGAAGTGCACTACAGACTGTTTCAATATTTTTTGCAACTTCTAATTTAGCCCACGGTCCTTGAGATATGAGAATTTATAGGGTATGAGAATTTAAATACTGGGGGAAAAACCCAATAATGTGGTCAGCGGAAGCAGAAACTTAATTTTATTCAATTGTGAAGAATTTTTCTTGTTACAGAAAACCTTACTGCATAACCTTCAAAAATTGGACATATTTAACAATACTGGGTTTTCTAAAAATCGCAATTATAAAGCTACATACTTTAAATACTAATGTATCACATTTATAAAGTCAAGTATTGCAAAACTATAAAACCCAGAAAACCGAATTTTTTGTAAATATTATGTGCAGTGGATTAACATCCTGTCTGTGTCTGGCCTCACAATGTGGGAACTCATACCCGTGTTCAGCTTCTCCAGCCTATCGATTACCACCTACAGACTATTTAAGGACCTTCTGTTCTCACTCACTAAAAGTCTTGCCGTTCTGCTTCACTGGCTTACAATATTGCTGCACAATATAGGCTAAATAGCATTTTACAAGTATATTGCAAAGCGTGATTGCATTCTTTTGAACAAAATGACTTATTTTTTGGATCGGGACAGAATGCAGTACTAAATTATGTTTTTTTAAAAAAAAAAATATTTTTTTGCATACTTGTACAGGTACATCTAAAAAAATTTGAATATTGTGGAAAATTTTATTTTTTTTCCTAATTTAATTCAAAAAGTGGAACTTTCATATATTCTAGATTCATTACACATAAAGTGAAATTTTTCAAGCCTTTTTTTTGTTTTAATCTTGATGATTACGGCCTATAGCTCATGGAAATCAAAAATCCAGTACCTCAAAATATTCGAATAAAGAATTTATAATACAGAAATGTTAACCTGAGAAGAGGTCTAATCAGCTAATTAACTCCAAACACCTGCAATGGTTTCCTGAGTCTTTACTCTCTCAGTCTGGGTCAGTACACACAACCACAATCATGGGGAAGATGAAAGTAAATTTTGCATTTAATTTGGAAATCAAGGTCCCAGATTCTTGGAAATCAAGATCCCACGGTGTTTTCTCAAGTCGAGAGTCAATGCAGCGTCTACCAGGAGATTTTAGAGGACTTCATGCTTCCATCTGCTGACAAGCTTTATGGAGATGCTGATTTCCTTTTCCAACAGGACTCGGCACTTGCACACAGTGCCAAAACTACTAGTAACTGTTGCTGACCATGGTATTACTGTTCTTGATTGGCCAGCCGACTCACCTGACCTGAACCCCATAGAGAATCTATGAGAGACACCAGACCCAACAATACAGATGAGCTGAAGGCTGCTATCAAAGCAACCTGGGCTTCCAGAACACCTCAGCAGTGCCACAGGCTGATTGCCTCCGTGCCACGACGAGGAAACCCACATGGATACAGGGAGAGCATGTGAAACTCCACACAGACAGTAACCCGAGCTCAGGATAGAATCAGGGATGCGAGGTGGCAACTCTACCTGCTACGCTACCATGCATCAGGTCTCATTATTTCAGTAAATATTTTAAAAGTATTTTTAAATTATTATAAAGCACTGGGAACAGGATTCCTCAGAGTTTCTCAGGATAGCTTACTGCTCTACTTGGAGCCCTCTCTGAACAAGAAACACTCTTGGGTTTTACATAAAATGACAAACAGGAAAAATACTAGGTTTTAGGTTTAATATTTTTTTTCTGACAGTATTTTACATTTCTTCATTTAGCAGACGCTTTTATCCAACGCAACTTACAAATAAGGAAATACAAGCAAAGCGATATACAGTATCTCACAAAAGTGAGTACACCCCTCACATTTTTGTAAATATTTGATTATATCTTTTCATGTGACACCACTGAAGAAATGACACTTTGCTACAATGTAAAGTAGTGAGTGTACAGCTTGTGTAACAGTGTAAATTTGCTGTCCCCTCAAAATAACTCAACACACAGCCATTAATGTCTAAACCGCTGGCAACAAAAGTGAGTACACCCCTAAGTGAAAATGTCCAAATTGGGCCCAATTAGCCATTTTCCCTCCCCGGTGTCATGTGACTTGTTAGTGTTACAAGGTCTCAGGTGTGAATGGGGAGCAGGTCTGTTAAATTTGGTGTCATCGCTCTCACACTCCCTCATACTGGTCACTGGAAGTTCAAGATGGCACCTCATGGCAAAGATCTGAAAAAAAGAATTGTTGCTCTACATAAAGATGGCCTAGGCTATAAGAAGATTGCCAAGACCCTGAAACTGAGCTGCAGCATGGTGGCCAAGACCATACAGCGGTTTATCAGGACAGGTTGCACTCAGAACAGGCCTCGCCATGGTCGACCAAAGAAGTTGAGTGCACGTGCTCAGCGTCATATCCAGAGGTTGTGTTTGGGAAATAGACGTATGAGTGCTGCCAGCATTGCTGCAGAGGTTGAAGGGGTGGGGGGTCAGCCTGTCAGTGCTCAGACCAGACGCCGCACACTGCATCAAATTGGTCTGCATGGCTGTCGTCCCAGAAGGAAGCCTCTTCTAAAGATGATGCACAAGAAAGCCCGCAAACAGCTTGCTGAAGACAAGCAGACTAAGGACATGGATTACTGGAACCATGTCCTGTGGTCTGATGAGACCAAGATAAATTTATTTGGTTCAGATGGTGTCAAGCGTGTGTGGCGGCAACCAGGTGAGGAGTACAAAGACAAGTGTGTCTTGCCTACAGTCAAGCATGGTGGTGGGAGTGTCATGGTCTGGGGCTGCATGAGTGCTGCCGGCACTGGGGAGCTACAGTTCATTGAGGGAACCATGAATGCCAACATGTACTGTGACATACTGAAGCAGAGCATGGCCGCAGGGCAGTATTCCAGCATGATAACGACCCCAAACACACCTCCAAGACGACCACTGCCTTGCTAAAGAAGCTGAGGGTGAAGGTGATGGACTGGCCAAGCATGTCTCCAGACCTAAACCCTATTGAGCATCTGTGGGGCATCCTCAAACGGAAGGTGGAGGAGCACAAGGTCTCTAACATCCACCAGCTCCGTGATGTCATCATGGAGGAGTGGAAGAGGACTCCAGGGGCAACCTGTGAAGCTCTGGTGAACTCCATGCCCAAGAGGGTTAAAGCAGTGCTGGAAAATAATGGTGGCCACACAAAATATTGACACTTTGGGCCCAATTTGGACATTTTCACTTAGGGGTGTACTCACTTAGTGAGTTACTCACACACAGCGGTTTAGACATTAATGGCTGTGTGTTGAGTTATTTTGAGGGGACAGAAAATTTATACTGTTACACAAGCTGTACACTCACTACTTTACATTGTAGCAAAGTATAATTTCTTCAGTGTTGTCACATTAAAAGATATAATGAAATATTTACAAAAATGTGAGGGTGTACTCACTTTTGTGAGATACTGTATATCAAGCAAAGTGATATATATCAAGCAGAGAACAATACAAGTAGTGCTACCATACAAGATTTTTAATTGAGTGCTAGAGGACAGCATGTGAAAGTATGGGTTTGATCACAGCTTTTAAGCAAGGCACTTATCCCCGTCCTGTTCCAGGGGAGCCAGCGGGTGGTTAAATGCAAGTCAGTTTGACCAAAAGCTTTAGCTAAAAGTCTGCGTGTAACTGTATGATCTGCACTGCAGCACAGTGTACCCACGCTCGAGTGTATGCCCATCACTTCCTCCACACAATGACTCAGGTTCAACTTAGTGAATAACACTGGCTTACGCTGCACTCTTATTTTTTTTAGTCTAGCATTGACGCAGTAAAGTTTATAGATTGGCGCTGAGGTAAATGCCAGGATGCTTTTAGAAAGGTGACTGCGAGATCTCTGAGACAGCTGCTACAATGCTGATGTCAGCAGCAGATCTCTCAGACAGCTTGTGTGGGAGTGATTTCAATAATGCACTTCACTTCGGCACTGAAGTTCCTGCAACTTTTTCTTTCCCAGCATGTGCACTTTTTTTTCACTTTTTCAACCCTTTCGCTTTTCCGGCCACTTCAAGGGGCACAGCCCAAACTTGGTTATTTGCTTTACAGTATTTTCCTCAACAGTAACTGATATAAGGTTCACTTACCCTTCTAACTGAATAGGATTTTGGCACTTTCGGAGCACGGGAGATCGTAAAAGTCACTCTCCAAAACTGAAGCTTTCAAAATGCCTGCCCACCTTCACTGCGATTGGCCGTTAGAGACATGTGAAAGTGGGAGCTCTGACAGCATGTCTCACACCCTCGCGTCAAACACACTTAACAAAGAAAGTGTTGGTTGTAGTGAATCTATTAGCTTAAACAGCTCTGGACTAATTCTTTTATGTTCTAATTTTAATTTTGTAGTCACTTCCTGAAAAAAAAACGATAGAAAATGTAATGATTTATATATAGGTACAACTACTCAGTCCGTACAGGATTTCGCTGAGTTTTTTGTGATTGTTGCGGCCAAAAATGCTCGATATTGCTGCGGCTTTTAAAAAAAATTGCGAAAATTAGATTTTTTTTTTGTCGTTTGGACGTTTGTTGGTAAATGAGACCTTTCAGCTGTACTCATGCTCAACACACGTGAACCGAAGAGGGCTTCAACTGAATGCGTGTTGCGATGACATCGCATGACGCGTCTTGGCTCAAATCTGCGGAACATCTGTGGTAATTTTGAGAAATTGCGAGCTCCTCTGAATATTGAAAAGTTTGCTTGATTTTGCGTTCATTTCTGTGATTGGATCCTGGAGGGATTAACTACTATTTAACATCCAGTTAAATGCTGTCTAGAACCCACCCCTGGAGGCGGGTCTTACTCTACAGTAGTAACTTGTTAGCAAGAGTTAGAGATTTTGGCTGTATATTTTCCTGCAATTGATTGGAGTTTATTCGTTGTGAAGTGGGTAGATTTTGTGGGTGGATCACAGTTATGTGGCAGACACTTTTCAAGGTGTTTGGCCAACTTGAGTGCTCTTCAATGCTGAATATGTCATTTTCTCAGACTGAGCAAGAATATGATTCCATCTTTATACACTGACCAAAGTACAAGGTTCTTGTTAATCTCTTTGCTGTTCTCCATATTTAGCTAGCTCACTAAGCTACTGTCAGGTTTGTGTAGATCAGGCAGCGGTGTGGCGTATCTTGAATGCTATTGGCTGTTGTGTAAGTTAGTCAAACAGTTCAACGCGTCATCACTCTGACTTCCGGTTTCAGAAGGAAATATAGAATCAAATCACAGCTAAGAAGCTATTTAATGGGGACATGACTACATTGCCCATAGCAAGGTGGAGGCACTGTAAAGCAAGCAGCTTCTAAATAGAGAATTTAGAAATCTGATTTATTATTGTGCACGACATTGTTTCGTTGCTTAGCAAATTCTATATTTATGAACTGTTGGATAAACATAGAATAAAATGACGTCTTTATTTCTACTAATCAGTCATTAAAATGGTTTAACAAGTTGTTTGCTTTTCTCTTTCAAGTCTGAAAGCTTGTTGGAGCTGTTTACAGATTTTTTCAGCTTAGGCTACATTTTACAATTAGGTTGGCAATTTAAATCATAATTGGGGAAAAAACTGGAAATGGGTTATATAATATAATTCAGGTTTAATGAAGCTCTTCGAAAAGTTCAAAAGCCTTGAGTCATGTGTTCAAATAAATTATGTGATGCTGTATAATCTTTTATATTATTGATGAAGCTGTAGCGAAAACATTCCCATTTCAGTTGAAGCGCCGCCATTTTATTCAAATGGACAACACTACAATGCGTGCCTTCACGTATCCCACCTTGGTTGTTGCCTGTCCCATTGTTTGATGTAAGGACCTCCTACTATACTGAAAGTTCATTTCAGAACAAAAGCAGCGTTGATGAAGTAAAATGAGCACTTTAATGTAGCACAGGATCTTCCGAAGACTATGATGTAATAGACTGTGTATTGTTATATACCACTGTACCATAACCAACGTAACCATAGACAGAAGAGCTAAGAGCTTCTTGATATGCCCGTCAAAGCACTAGTTGCACATCCTGAGAACTTGAGGACTGAAAACACAACATTTGATAGGCTTAACAGTGTAACACTGTTGCTTGGTGTGCTGCTTCATAGAGCGTCTCGATGTGTGTATATCTTCAGGCAGATAGCGTTTGAAAAAAGAGCGCTGATTGAATTAGCGCTAGTCACAAATATGCCTCTGGTGCTATAGTAGATGAAGGTTCACTTGAGAGTGTGTGCTACTGCCATGGCAGCATTGTTTAAAAGGATTACCTGTAGCACTTCTAGCTCATGCTTTCATCCTCGTCCCTTGGTGCCAATGCTTAGATTTCAGTAACAATAGAGAGTCGTAAAGTGAGTTAAAGTGACTGAAACGTGACAAATGCTGTGTACAGAGGCAGAAAAGTGAGAAAATGAGAAACCCAGTGTAGAAGTAGTGTAGACAGCAAGTTCTAGAATGTATGATATATATGAAGGAGTTGTGTTGAGTTTCAGCAGATTCTCAGCTGACCAGCATTGAAGCTTTACAACTTTATCTGTTTGAGCAGAGCTGGAAGGACTAAAGGAATAAAGTGCTGCTGCATCACCCTATTTAGGTAGAGATGAAGCAATGACTGAATTCCACTAGCACCACTATCACAGGTAGTCTAACAGCATTGGGGTACATGTAGGAAACTGTTAACCAGAGTGAAAAAAGACCAAGGGTGTGTCTCAATCAGCTCCCTAGTTCAGTAGTCAGGGCACTGATCAGTGAGGCGGCCATTTTAAGGGCAATTGCAAAATCCTTCCAGTACACTGGAACATTTGCGCCCTAAAAAATCCATCAAAACCCAGATAGCATCAATGCTCACTATGTTCCCTTAGTGGAAATGACGTCATGGTAATGTAAGTAGCTTGTTATCGTTGTTGTAGCTCTAAAATGATTACTTACGCTAGCGATTTTTGACTTTATTTGACGTTCTGTATACGGTCTAACGACTTGTAAGTGTTTAATGATTTTTAAACAATCCACTAGCTAGTGTATTATTCTGCTTGAAGTACCATAACAGAAATGCGTGTGACTAAGCTAACACATTTATATGACATATAATGTAAACATTTAAAATTTTGTAATTTTTGAGGACGTTTTACAATGTGAGTACGCAGTCATGTTACTGAAAATTGAGTTATCAGTATCCCAGTGTGTATGTAGCCAGTTCTTTACCATGACCTTCATTTAGAATATTGATGGTTATTAAAGGTGAATTTGAGCCTGACAATTAATGTATGCTAATTTGATTGACTCTACAACTACACCTCAGCATAACAACTATTAGGGTTTAGCTCATAACACATATTTACCCAAATACACATGAATCTACAGTATGTGCCTGAGAATTACTAGTACAAAATGACAAATGAGCCTAAAACGCTAGCCAATGTAGTATGCCTGGAATTAGAGGCTAATTTAGGAAGTGTATCATCATGTAGAGCTGATCGAGACATACCCCAACAAATTGATGAACAAAAATCTTCAAACTAAAAAAACTCAGTTTCATTACAAAATAAATCTTGGCTTCCAATGAAGGCCATGTGTTAATTATAAAGATTTATATGCAAGTCGTTTAGGGTGCATTTTTCTTCATATTAAAAATAGCTGGTGTTGCTACAGAATATTCACACTGGTTATATAATTATAGAATAGCAGAGCTTTTGGAGTGTTTGTAGGAGAGCAGTATTGTGTATATTTAAGTATTTTGTACAAAAAAATTAAATGTTGATTTTCCTTTACGATTTTGTAGCTATGAGATTAAAGCTTCAATGGTGGAGGGAGTAGGGATTTATACAGGGTGTTATTGTGAAACTGTTGGCAGGGGTGTGGTGTAGTGTGTGTGCGTGTGTGTGTGTAGTGTGTGTGTGTGTGTGTGTAGGTTGAAGCGAACCTAAAGATGAGGTTTTGCTGATCAGTCTGCTAAAGGCAAAGCCTGTCACTGTGAACACACTGGCTCACTTTAGAAAAACTTGTGGCCTTGGAAAGAGGAATAATAATTTCACAGTGCCAGCGATGATGAAGATATGGTTGTATTGGCTTGTAGTGTGTGTGTGTGTGTTGCTTGGGTGACATCACAAGAAATGAGCTGTAGTGAGCTATATGCAGGGAAAATTCCCTCTTGCCTTATCGGTCACACTCACTTCATAGTCTGCTGCCAGTGTGAAATGTTTCAGTGCCTTGCAAGTGTCAGTCTGGCTGTACTCACTGCTCTTTCAGTGTTAAAAATTCATATACCCTGTTGCTATGCTGAACCTGGTAGACTAGTAAATGTTATTCCTTTGCTCTTGTGTAAATATTCATCAAGAAAGCTGCAGGTTAGATCATCATAAATGATTTTCATTTTAGCCAAAGACATCATTGTCGTGGACTATTTTTGGTAACACATGCCTTGTTACCAGAGAAAAAAAAACACGATTTTTTTGTTGAATATTTTGAAAACAGGCATTCTGGGATGACATTGTGACACTTCTGCAAAAAGTGTAAATCCATGGATCAAGTAGGGTTAGCCAGATTGCCAAAGGTTTATTCTCTTCTAATACTTTTAGCAAAGGTGCCAACATCTAAGGTTTAGCCATAGCAAGTCAAGTCAAGTGGCTTTATTATCATTTCAACCATATATAGCTAGTACAATACACAGTGAAAGGATACAACGTTCCTCCTGGACCATAAAACCTAAATCACAGAACTACACAAGACTACACAGAACTAAATAAGACCTACACATTTATGATTTATGACTCCTTGGTTTTTTGCTTTTTCAGTTAAAACCACAGTCACACCAAACCTGAATAGTGTTTGGCATTTGTATCTGGTTGCGTTTGCTTTTGCTTCACACCAGCTTGATCTAAGTGAATTTCGACCCATGAATTCACAAGCTCTGGTCTTCTGAGCCAGTAGAAAACGAGATCTCATTGGACGGTACCAAAATGGAAGTGCTTATTATTCATCATTAGGGCTCACACCAGACTTTTGCCTCACTGTTTTCTTACTGTATCTTGGTGGGAAAAATATCCATCTTGTCCACTAGGGTTTTTTTTGTTGTTAATTGTTTGTTTTTTTCCCCTTGTTGCCTTCTAGGATTTCCTTCTTAGCAGTTTTGGAAGCTCTTCATTTAGAATATAAATTGTTATTAAAGGTGAATTTGATCCTGACAATTAATATATGCTAATTTGATTGACTCTACAACTACACCTCAGCATAACAACTAGCTGTGCATTTGGGTTTAGCTCTTAACATATTTACCCAAATACACATGAATCTACAGTATGTGCCTGAGAATTACTAGTACAAAATGACAAATGAGCCTAAAACACTAGCCAATGTAGTATGCCTGGAATTAGAGGCTAATTTAGGAAGTGTATCATTTTACCAGGCAAGATTGTCTTGAAGAACGTTAACTGGGTTGCATAATGAGTCTTAAAATAGCCTCAGCACTGTGCCGGAATTGATCCTGCGGGTTGCCTTTCGTTGAGTGACGTAGCACTGATGGTGCTGAGAGATTCTCCCAGAGCTCCGGTGACACCCATCAGCAGCCTCCCCGCTCTCAGGTATCCGGCATCAGATCTCGCCAACACACTTGGATAGGAAGTGTGTGTGCAGGTATGCTGGAGTGAAGCCGTTAGATCGTGTAGCGGTGCTTGTATATATACGAATGTCGTATATATGTATATGAGGGTTCTCGTACATTTGGTCATGGCTGTTGCATTAATCTTTGGAACAAGTCAGCAAGGTGCAGAGAGGGGAGGTTCCTCAGTACCAAGGAGCAGAAGGCAGGTTCTGTGGTGGTGAGTCACTGCTGTGCTACACAATGTCTCTGGTAGCTGAGTGTCAACTGTCTACTTTAATGACTGTGGTTCAGGAGTCAGTACCTGAAACTGATCCCTGGAGCCCTGATCTTACACAGCATTCCACAGTGAGGCAGCTGTAGTTCACTGACTTTATGTAGCTAGATAGAGAATAGACCATGTAGTACATACAGGTCAGTGTTGGAGAAGCTGCTTGGCAGTTGTCTTGTCAATCTACATGGTACTCATAATTTAAAAAAGTTAAGTTACAGCCAAACTAGCTTTTTCATAAAGCGGTTAGCTATACTACAAGCCACTAAGAAAAAGTAGCTAGCCACACTGACGCTGCTTTGCTTTTTTCCACTGAAGCTACTTTGTCAAACTGAGGAGCTTCCCTGTGCTTTGTACAGAGTATACCATAACAGATATTTTTCTTTTCTACTGGTAAACCACTCTTAGAAAGAAGCAGTTAAAATGACTTAACTGTAAAACAGCAATCATCAGCAACAGATACAGAGATAACTCAATCCACTTCTTTTGGTTTAGTTTGTTTCTGGAAATATCTAGCTAGCTAGTTAATGGGCATACAGTACAGTACAGTACAGTACTATAATCCATATAACATTGAATTAAATAGCTATGTTTGTCTGTTTGCTGCAGTATGAAGAATAATACTTGTAATCCTTGCTTGTTATTTGATATTGGCTGATGCTAGCTATTAGGCTAAATGCCTGAGGTCAACTGTCATGTTTCATTGAAACAGCTGATAATTCAATGCTCCGTCACAGGGCATAATAACACACTCAGAGGAAAGCACTAACCGCCCTCTTCCGCATACATGAGCTCACAGACACTCACATGGCAAGAAATGCCTTTCTTGAAACAAGCAAGACACACTTATATCTCGTTAAAGTGTACTAAAATCAAGCAAAAAAATCTTATGAAGACAATGTTAGATATATTTTCTTAAAGTGAGATTACTTTTCTAATGTAGAACATGCTTGATAAGATTATTTTTCTTTTTACACAAAAAATAAGACCGAGTCTTATAATAAGAAGGCTATTTTTTTTACTTTTTTGAAATTCCTTTTTTGCAGTGCATGATTGGCCAGTGTCATTCGTTTGACAAGTGAGAGAGTAACACCATCTGTCCCACCTGGCAGATTACGCTCTCTTGGACTCCCAGCCACGGAAGGCTGTGGCATTCCTACTCGTCATGTCCTGAAGATAGGGTGAACGCTTTTGTGTTGTGCCATTTGGAAGCAATTTGTCGAAAATTTGTCGCAGACCCATGTATAACAAAGGAACAGATAGATAAATAGGTTGAGGGATAGATGGATAATGGATTGATATAGGGATAGATGATAACAAATAGATGGATAGATCAATAGGCACATACAGTATATAGAATTGGATAGACAGATAAAACATGATTAGATTTATAGATAGATAGATACATACAGATGGATAGATGGACATAACAGATAGGTAGATTAGTAGAACTTTTTACATAAATAGGGAGTGCAAATTATATAGCACAGTGCACGAATGGCGAGCAGCAGATAAGTAGCAATCAAAACTGTAATATGTGATAAAAAAAACAATAGAACATAAAGACCAGTTCCCACTGAGTGCGCAGACTACAGAGGGAGGAAGAGAGGGATCAGATCATATTGCAGAACGTGGGCAGACGATTGACATAAAAGAACCGGACGAGTTCACAGCCCACGCAGAGCAACGCTCCCTAATTGCCTGAGACAATGCGCATGAGGACAGAGATTACCATGCGCACAGCAACAGGGCCTTAAATACACCGCTGGGCCTGCTGTGTCGAACTGTTGCTATGGTAACTCAGGAGGGGTAGCATTACTGCAAGGTATGACGGGAAGTGGAGGGGGATAAAACACAATAGCATCTAAATTGAACTCATAGCTTTACACATTTACTTTCTTCATTCTCTCTCTCTCTCTCTCTCTCTCTCTCGCTCTCTCTCTCTCTCTTCCTTCATCTGTTTCTTTTTGAACCCAAGTCTTATGAGGCCCAGTTCACTGAATACAGGTTTGCTGTGGAGAAATGTTGTATACGGGCACATTCCGATCGTAATATCCATCTGGGAAGTGAGACCAGCATCAGCCATGATATTACTGGAACTAATTTTGTTAAAAGAGCTCGTTCTGGTTGCTCTCCTTCCCTTTCTCCCTCCCCCAGTCTCTTTTTCTCTCTTTTTCTCTCCCTCTGCAACCATGTAACATCTCTCTACTGCACTTGCTTTCCATTTGACCTCCTTCTGACTTTGCTTGCACTTTGATTCTCGTTTTTGTCTAGTTTAGTCTGTCTTGACGTGACACTTGACTTGACTTGACTTCGTAACTTCTGACCTTGATATTGGATTTTTGTTTTGGATTGTTTGCCTGAATTTTGAATAAACTCTTACTTTCATTTGCATCCGTCTCTGCCGCTTGCCTGACACACATTCAGACAGTCATGAGTGGAAATGAGTCCTCCTACATGTACACATGTTCACACAACCCACATCAGCATATCTGTCACTGCCTTTAATTATTTTAGTGTAATCAAGACTTTTCAACAAAGTCTTGGTAACTTAAAGGAAATGAGTGTTTACTTCACAAAGGGCAGGTGGTAAAAAGTCTCGATATAAAGGTGTGTATGTGTGTGTGTGTGTGTGTGTGTGTGTGTGTAATTGGAATCAGGTGTGCCTGATCTGAAGTCCGATGATTGTGAATTAGGCAGTGTGAATATTTTTAGATCGTCAAATGAAATACACCATAAAAAAGCCAGCTTGAGCAAACACACAATACAGTTTTTAATGTTTTTTATTGAAGCAAAAAAAGAAGTTATCCAACACCTATGAACCCATGTGAAAAACGATTTGCTCCCTTAAAATCCAAATCTGGTTGTACCAACTTTAGCAGCAATAACTGCAGCCAAACGCTTCTGATAACTGGAGATCAGTCTTTCACACTGCTGTGGTGGAATTTTGGCCCACTCTTTGTAAAATTGCTTTAGTTCAGGAGGGTTTTTGAGCATGAACTGCCTGGTTTAAGGTCCTGCCACAGCATCTCAATTGGGTTCAAGTCAAGACTTTGACTAGGTCACTCCAAAATTTAATTTAGCTTTTTTCATCCAGTTGCGCTTGAATGTCAGCTTATGGACTGATGACCGGACATTCTCCTTTTGGATCTTCTGGTAGAAATCAGAGTGAATGTTTCCCTCAATTATTGCAAGTTGCCCAGGCCCTGAAGCAGCAAAGCATCCCCACACCATCACACTTCCACCACCATGCTTGACCATAGGTATGATGTTCTTTTTGTGGAATTGTGTTTGGTTTACGCCAGATGTAATGGGACCCCTGTCTTCCAAACAGTTCCACTTTCGACTCATCAATCCACAGAACATTCTCCCAAAGGGTTTGAGGATCATCAAGGTGTGTTTTGACAAAATTCATACGAGTCTTAATGTTCTTCTGGGTTAGCAGTGGTTTTCACCTCACCCCTCTTCCACTGATGCCATTTTTGCCCAGTGTCTTTCTGATATTGGAGTCATGAACCTTTATTGATGCAAGAGAGGCCTGTAGGTCCTTCGATGTTGTTCTTGGCTCTTTTGTGATTTGCTGGATGTGTCGTTGCTGTGCTCTTGGTGGGTTTTTGGAAAGTCGGCCACTTCTAGGAAGGTTCACTACTGTGCAGAGTTTTTCGATTTAGAGATAATGGCTCTCACTGTGGTTCTTTGGAGTCCCAGAGCCTTTGAAATAGCTTTGTAACCCTTCCCAGACTGATGTATTTTTTTTAATCACCTTCTTCCTCATCAAATCTGGAATTTCTTTCAACTGTGGCATAGTGTGTTACTGGGTAAGACCTTTTAACCAACTTCATACTGTTGAAAAAGTTCTATTTAAGTGTTGATTTGATTGAACAGGGTTTGCAGTAATCAGGCCTGGTTGTGTCTAGTCCAGTTGAACCCCATTATGAACGCAGTTTCATAGATTTGGGGAATTAGTAACTATGGGGGAAAATACATTTCACACAGGCCCAGTTGGTATTGGATAACTTTTTTGCTTCAGTAAATAACATTATCATTTAAATACGGTATTTTGTGTTTACTCAGGTTTCCTTAGTTTTATCTTAGATTTTGTTTTAATTTCTGAAAAATTTAGTATGAAATCTACACAAAATCAGAAGAAATACTTTTTCACAGCATTGTATTGCTACCGTTATATCATAGTATCATCACTATGGTTGTTATTTTATGGTTATCAATATGCTTAACCATAAAATAACCATGGCTTTTAAGCACTTATGATAAGTGTTACGTTAGTAATAGTAGTAGTATGACAGACATATCATAATAACCAGGTTATAATAGTGGAATTGCAAACCATTATTTTCTCTTGTGTCAAAAGAACATAGTTAATCTTGGTAAGTTGTAATGTAGGCTGTAAAAGGTCATTTTCATTGTATCAGTGCAAGGTGGTGTACACATCCATATCTGACTTTGCCTTTGGTACTTGAGGGCTAAGGCCTGGAGGAAGGCTGCTGGCTTCCTGCAAGGGATGTCCTAGACCATGCTCTGTCATAAGAGAACACGTTATGCTTGTATCTCTCTTGATTACTGCTTTGATCATGGCCTGCATGTTTACCGATTTAGTCTTGTCTAGTTTATACCTTTTTGCCTGAAGTTTAGCCTGCCTTCTGTTTCTCAGTATTGACTAGGCCTTCTGCTTGTCTGTTACATACAGAAATGCTTTGTTTAAATCGGACAGTACAAGCTATGAGTGGAGGAGCTGGTATAACAAAAGGCCCAACTGCCCAATGTACAGAAATAGCTACTGTCTAAATACATGGTGCGTTTTTAGTTAGTAAACATCTGATAAACTGCATGCCGATGACTCACCAGGAACAATTTTTAAGAGATAAGAATTTGAAAATCAGCTGGAAAATGCTTTGATGTTCATGATGATTGAATTACTTTTATTGGCCAATCTTATGTCTTGACCATATCACAGAGCTCTTTGTGTGTGTGGTTGTGTGTGTTTGTGTGTGTGTGTGTGTGTGTGTGTGTGTGTGTGTGTGTGCGCGCAATGATTACTTGTCGTCATGCTGGCATTATTCCAGCATGTGTCAACCCCTGTGCTGCTATTTTTAACTCTGAAGCTGAAGGTGTGTGTGTGTGTGTGTGTACGTACAGTATACAGGTCTGTAACTGGACTCTCCTCTGTTCTCTTCCAGCGGGATAATTTTAGACGAGCATTTGGACATTTCAGCAGGGTGTCGGGTGTCTAGCCCACCACCCTGTGTGTTTGCCGTGTGTGTTTTTGTCTTCTCTCTCTGTCCTTCCTCTGATTGTTTCATATGTGGTCCATTCCTTCTTAACTATTTTTCAAAGAGCAGCTGATTACTGTTTCAGATGAGCATACAGTGCACGCGTATAAAAAGAAAAAGTTTTGTGTGCTTATGCGTTTTCGGGAGGTGTTGGTTTTAGGACTTTCAAAGACATTCTGTATTACATTTAATGTTGCAGTCTGTAATGAGTTTTGGTACTGGGGCTGACATTGGCCTTAAACGCTGGATCAGTATTGGATCCAGTTGGACCTTTTCCAATAAGAGCCACTGATGAATTGCATGTATTGAATGCATATGATATTGATCAACACAACATAGAGTTTATGTGAACATAAGACACAAACTATTCTTTAAACTAGCCAACATGACTTCTGGGCCATTTCGCCCAACCTGGCAACAGAATGTAGCAGAGACTTGCCTTGTTTACTAGTCAGTATAGAATATCTTTGATATCAGTATTGTATCAGAAATAGAAAAATAGGATCAGTGATGCCCTAATTATATTTTATATTCGAGTGGTGAAACTGTTATACATCCTGACGGTTGATGTGAACATTATCCGAAGCTGCTGGCCTGTATCTGCATGAGTTTATGCAATGCACTGCCGCCACACAATTGGTGATTAGATAATAGCATGAACGAGTACTGTAGGTGCACAGGTATTCCTAATAAAGTGCTCGGTGAGTGTATATACAGTATATATGAATGTACAGTATGTATGAGTAGGGAAAAGTTTGTATGATGACGGGCACTGAGGTGGAAGCCAAGAGAAAAAAGACAGGCAGAGAACACTAACCACATGATGCTGACTCACATAGAGACTGTGAGACACACACACACACACACACACACACACACACACACATGGTGGCCCAGAACAAAAACAGCTCTGCTGATGTCTGCTGTTCAATACCATATGAGGCAGAGTCTCTCTTACATGCACTGAATTATGGGAGTTTGCTGGCCAAACAGACTGGTCAGCAGATTGGTGTGGATCTTTCTGTTTTTGGCTGCAGCTAAAGATGCTCATTATGTCTGTGTGTTTGTGTGTGTGTGTGTGTCTTTTTGTTATCCATTTATCAGCGATATCAGGAGGACTTCATACATTAGATGCCACCTGATTGTGTCAGTACTTTCTCCAACCCTTATGTTTAATCGTGGCTCTTTCTTCCTATAACTATCTCACCTTTAGTGCCGCATCTCCACAAACAGTTCGACAGTATTTCATGTCACTCATAACCCACTTTAGATATAGTGTAAAACGTAAGAATGAAGTAGGATCGGCTCAGAGTGTGCCTAGCTGAAAGTGTGTTCTTTCTTGTGTGTGTGATACAGGAAAGCCATATCTCGCTCGGGCCTGCAGCACCTGGCCTCAGTCCAGAAGCCTCTCCCTGCTGTGACCAACGGACCAGCCAAGGAGCTGCGTGCCACCATCGACTGGAGTGTGAGTCACACACTCTGTATTTCATACCTCCTCAACCTACACACAGATATAGCTCTGCTCCAAATCTGAAATCCTAACTGCACAGCATTGTGGTTTAGCTAGAAAAGTGTTCTAGTTACAAGATAGTTAGTTGCTGTGTAATTAGGTAATAGGTTGCCGTGTATTTTACTGTATGTTCACCTACCTTCTAGATGATCTAGGGGTGTGCGATATGTATCGTCTATGATGATATCTTAATTGTTGTTTTAACGATGTGCGAGCTGACATGATCGCGTATGCCACTCACTTTGCAAAAACCACTCAGAGTGATATCTTGGTGTTGTATGTAGATGGTGTAGATGTAGTTTGGGCTTTGAATGGCACAAAAGTGCTGTTAATGCCAATCTACAATTTTACAACCTAAATCCCCATCTCTGAATCGGCTACATCACTCTCTCCTCTCCACTAATAGCTGGTGTGTGGTGGGCGATCTGGAGCACTACGGCTGCCTTCGCATCATCCAGGTGGATGCCACACGCTGGTGGTAGTTGAGGAGATCCCCCCCTCCCCCATACTACATAAAGCGCTTTGAGTGTCTAGAAAATCGCTATATAAATGTACCTGTAAACTGTAAACTCGTTCAGACTTCTGCACGAGTGCATTGAGAGTGCACGCTTTCACTGTGTGATGTAGCCCATTAGAATGCAGTGTGCAAGTTAAGCTAGCGAAGCTGCCTAAACATGCATGACTGAAGTTAAAAATGAGTGAACAAACAGCACCAGGAGATGAAATACAGACCCCCACCAGCCTCGCAGTCTACATCGTTAGATTTAATTGCTAGACGTGAGTCATCATCACTCGCATGGAGGTGCTCTGGCTTCGAAAAGACGGATGTTGCTCAAACAAGGCAATCTGCAAACTCTGTCGGGAATCGTTTGCTGTTAAAGACAGCTCGACAACTAATTTGTTTCACCGTCTGCGAACTAAGAAGGACACATAATATGAATATGAAATGCTTCGGGAGTCAGCTGTAATAGACACTACCGAACCAGCCGAGGTACCAGAACAAAAACTCACTCAGCAGAAACTTCAGATTTAAGTCAATAAATAAGATCTCTTTACCTGAAGATGTTGTTTCTGTTAATATCATTAGTAAGCAACAAACGATATCCTGTTAACAAGAGCGAGCTACACTGTAAAACCAGATAAGTTCATTTAACTCAAAAAAATTGAGGAAACTAATTACCTCAAAATTTTTAGTTGATAAATCAATTTCTTTAAACCAAATACACTTAAGTATAACAAAAATTTCACTCAAACTTTGTAATTTAAAATTCCTTTTTGTTATATTTAAGTGTATTTGGCTTAAAGAAATTGATTTATCAACTTAAAAATGTTGAGGTAATTAGTTTCCTCAAATTTTTTGAGTTAAATGAACTTATCCACTTTTACAGTGTAGTATAATATAACGCTCATACAAACAGATTTTTGAAGGATGTAAAATATCGTCTACTACTTATCGTTATCGACAAAATCCCATTTTTGGTCAAACCGCTAATATGATCTGTGGTCTCTTTACACGAACACAGTGGGCCAACAAGGTGTATGTGTCTAAGGCCCCGTTTACGTTTATGCACAATTCCGCTATTTTGCCACAGATCTGAGTTGTAAAGCATGGTTATTTGAGTTACCATAGCGTTTCTGTCTGCTCAAACCAGTCTGGCCGTTCTCCTCTAAACTCTCAATAAGGTGTTTCCACTCACAGAACTGCCGATAAACTGTTTTTCACACTATTCTGTGTAAACTCTAGGGACTGTTGTGTGTGAAATAAATCTCAGATCAGACATCGCTGAAATATTCAAACCAGACTGTCAAAAAAACATGCCATGATCAAAGTCATTGAGGTCATATTTTCCCCATTCTGAAGTTTGATGTGAATATTAACTGAAACTCTTGACCTGTATCTGTATGATTTGATGACTGTATTGCTGCCACATGATTGGCTAATTAGATCATTTCAGGAACGTGTAGGTGTACAGGTGTACAGGTGTTAATAATATAGTGGACGGTGAATGTATGCATTAAGTGGAATATTTTACCGACGAATGCAGAAGATACAAGTGAGTAGGGAGGAGTTCTCTGTGTGTGATTGGCATATTTAGCAGAGGCCACATGTGAGACATGTGGAGTGGGTGGAGCCAGTGGACCACTCCTCACTGCTAGCCTTTCTCTCCTCATAATATGACCAGCGCCAGCATGAAATTTAATGTGTGTCTGCTTGTGTTTGTGTGTACACGGCAAAATCTCCAGGATTGAATTAACATCTACAGTCATTAGTGATAATTTAGCACTGTAGGTGTTAATTCAATGCTGTGTGTGTGTGTGTGTGTGTGTGTGTGTGTGTGTGTGTGTGTGTGTGTGTGTGCTTGCCTTTTTTTAAGGAGTATAAGTTTTCCATTTCAACTACTGCTGCTGATTTCGCTGCATTACACCGTGTATTATGTGATATGAATAGAGGGCAGCATCATTTCATTGCCATGACTGCAGCACGAACAAGTTCAAGTTATTTAAATGACCGCAATTAAAGCAAAAAAAATCTAAACTGTTATTACACCGATCAGTCAATAAGTCTGGGGAATTACTATTGTAGTACGGTTATCTGAATAGGAGCTAACAATACTGCAAGCAAAACACCTTTTGAGCAGATACACTCTTTATATAACTTAAAGCAGTAGGCACCTTCATGTCATGGAATTGTTTAAAATGATTCCTTGGTGTCGGATATAGATGGTTAGAGACTAGGCTTTGAATGGCAAAAACGTTGTCAATGCCGATCTACAACTTTACAACCTACTGTACAGTCCTCCACGTGGTTGGAGTAAAGCGTTACCTAGTTTCACGACTCGGATCTCTAGTGTTTTCTGGAGAGTCTGGTATGTTTCGTCAGTAAAGGCGGCCGCATACTTTACGTGAAAAGGCAATTTGATCAACATTGCAAACGGCAAACCACAGACCAGCTCTAGCATGAGTCAGTTAGCAGTGAGAAAGTGAATTAACCCAAGTGCAGAAAGTCAACTAATCATGATGTATATTTTGGGTTGTGGGTGGAATTTTGTTATAGATGTGAGATGCTAAACTGAGATGTGAGGTGCAGACTGAGCCAAACGATTCAAAGAGCTGAAGTTCTGCAGAAATTAGATGTGGTCTGGATAATTTTTTGGAGTGATGAATGAAAGGAAAAAAATAAATGCTGGATGTGATGCACAAAATGTTATGTAGATAGTTGTGTAGTTATCTAATAAGGATTGTTTTCCTTTTGCTGTTGTCATATTTCAGATTTCCAAGTATGTTTTCATCTCTACATGCCCCTCAGCCAATGTTTTTGTTTTTTTTTTTAACTAGAGAATGCATGTTCTCAGAACAGATCGTAACCCCCACCATCCTGAAACTTGTGAACCCCAGGTTTTGGAGCATCTGATATCCTTTATGCACTTTTATCCTGAGCCGAGTCTAAGCACTACCTGGTTTATTCTGTGTAGATAAACAGACAGACACCAGCGATTGGCTAGCGTCACGCTATTTGACCGCGGACGACAGAAACAAGAGACAGAGAGAGAGCAGAAACCTGATGAAACCTGATTAGTGTGTACAGTTGTGCCGCTCAGTAGAGAGAGCATTTTTTATGTACGAGTGTGTATGACCTGTACAGGATTTGTCTGTCTGTACAAGGTGTTGGACGTGCCATGAAGTGTGTGTAACCTGTAACACTTAGGCGTGTGTGTGTGTGTGTGTGTGTGTGTGTGTGTGTGTGTGTGTTTAGGAGAATGCAGTAAATGGCGAGCACCTGTGGCTGGAGACCAACTGCTCAGGAGAGATGTGTTACCTGGGCGAGGAGACATGCTCAGTGAAGATTGCAGTGAGTACATAAGACTACTGTGCATAAAGAGATAAATACAACACCCTCTTGGTCATCAGTGCATATGTAGGTTTTGCCTAATGAGTGTCAAGAAAAATTTAGAATTTGTATCATTTGTTCTGTTTGTTTGCCTGATTTTGGAATAAATAGTCTATGAAAACACTTCCTGAATAATAACATTAACTGCAGTGAGGAGTCAGATGAGTGAAGGCCAGAGATTTTTAGATGTGTCACTAGAGTGCTCCTGCAATGTCACTTCTTTTCATGAGGTAATACACAGACAGTGTGTGCTGAAAGCCAGAGCTTTCTATTAGTCTGAAGAGGATAAAGGCAGGCAGGTGAATCCACGCTCGCGCTCTGTCAGGCTTTTGTTTGCACTGAGCATGGCACTCTGAGGTGTTAAAGAACTCTTTGATTACCTCTCCAGTCAAGTTGACAAATCTTTTGCCTCAAAACACGCTTCTTATTGCAGGCAGCAGGAAGGAAGAGACGGTGTTTATAGTACAGAAGAGACTATGAACGAAGGCATAAATGCAATGAGGCAAACTGTGATTCTTACTCTGTCGTAAACAGTACAACTAAAGCCGGTTATACACGGCAATTTCAGCTTTCTTTGAATATTATGACTCGTCACACCGAACAAAAGCATCCCAGTAAATTGTGGCAGGATTCTATAACAGAGATGTCATAATGTGTTCTCCATGTCAGATTATACGATGAAGATCCCCTAACGATAGACCTGTGATTAAAGAAAATGACCGCATTCAGCCTACATCATCAAAATAATTGAGCCGAGCATATACAGAAAATGGGCTCACATAAACAAACAAGCCTTTTATAGAATAGTAACAGTGTTATGGCTTGAAAAAGCATGTTTTAAAAGACAAACTATATGAGTTTGGAGCTATTCGTGGGCGATTAAAAGGATGCTCATTCTTCAAAGTGAGTTTAATAATAAAGATAAGGGTGATTAGGATAGTATTTCTCTCCATTAGCACGTGTGCTAGCTTTGCAACTCACTGTACGCAGGGATAGTTCTGCGGGGCTGGTAAAGTTATATTCATTCAAATTTCTTTAGCAAGTCAGTATTTTAAACAGTTGTTTTCTCAAACATAAACATTGAATTTTGCATTTTGTGTAATCGTGTCGTTCTTCTCTTGGTGTTAGTGGACGAGCGTCTGAGCAGCAATCGCTTACTGAGATATAATAAAAGATTTCTGACCCTTTGTTGTCAGCTGTTTTTGGTTGCAGTGGCATTAAATCAGAGGTTTTAAGACCACCGATCTCAGCCGATCTCACCGATTTCTCAATGTTTATGTTTGAGAAAACAACCAAAGAATTCTTATAAATTCGAAGTTCGAAGATACAAATGATCAGTTCACTTTATTGTTGATTTATTCTGTGCTGTTAAAATAAACACACAACAATTGCAAGGTGTATACGAGTGTGTGCAAATTATCCACCTATTTATTCATTTATCATTTTCCTCTTATCTCTCTTTCAATTCTCAGCCACTGGCTGCTTTGTCATTGTTTGACTAGCTCTTTTCACACTAATTGCCAGAACATCCTGTGAAGGGAAAATATGTAAACGTATTGTAATCACTATTTAAATGTCCTCAGCTATGAGATAAACAGAAGCACGGTCCAGGCGAGTGAAGATGATGTGAAAGAGATAGAAGTAAAGTGGTACATATGTATAAACTATATAATATATGTCGTTTGGATAAAAGCATCTGCTAAATGAATAAATGTAAATGTTAATAAATGTAAATATGATCAAATGTACACGTTAGGCAACTTGCCAAATTGGCTGGTAAAATAAACAGTTACCCTCCTAGAGCTAAATCTCACCGTGGAGTTAGTGTTAAGCCCTGGGTGTAAGCGAATGTAGGTTTATGTGCTTTTTTTCCCCATTGCAATGTGTCATGTGCTGTTTGGTTCTCTTAAGAAGTCGGCTCCACGGAGGAAATGTGCAGCGTGTAAGATCGTCGTTCACTTGGCATGCATCGAGCAGCTGGACAAGGTAGACATATAATCACCTACTTTATATCAGTGGGAGTCATTATACTCCCTGCAGTATAATCCATCAGGGGAAAACAACAGTGGACAAAAATCCTAAATTATTGGCATTACTCTCAAACATAAAGGCTCCTAATCCTGTCTTGTTCTTTCTTTGCATGCAGATCAATTTCCGCTGTAAGCCTACGTTTAGGGAAGGAAACTCTCGAAGCATCCGAGATGTACGTTTTAACCTCCAAGTAGATGAATGAAGAGTATATGTATATGTACAGTAGTATATATCATACACTCTGTACACTGACTCTGTTGTTTCTGTGTGTTTGGGAAAACAGAACGTGTTAAGACATCACTGGGTGCATCGACGACGGCAAGAGGGAAAATGCCGTCAGTGTGGCAAGGTAGGTCGCATCATTGACCCTGCAATATCCGTAAATACTTTCAGCACAATTACTAACTTTAAAACCACTAACATTATCGACAGCATAAACACTGTTAAATAGCGTAATTATCACCGTGGTTTCCTGAGTAGGCCAACAATAAAGACGATCACCTAACTGAGTCATTCGCAAGCCCGAAACAATCACTGGACAGGACCTGGAGTCAGTGAGGAGGAGGTCACTGAACAAACTGGACAATCGATCTCACCCCCTTCATGCAGAAGAGGCCACTTTCCTCCAAGTATGTTTCACTGTATAGGCAGCAGTATGAACATGTGCAGTGGCTGGCTTCAAGTATGTTGGAGGATTTTCGCCATCAGTATCCGCATTTGGTAGCTATTGTATGATAGATCATACATAATCCCTCTATGACCTTCACAGCGCTCTTATTAAACCATCTTGTACTGTAAAAAATGTAGGCATCATGTTTGATCTCTCAATCACCTTTGAAGCTCATATAAACTCCATTTCTAAAATTGGTTTCTTTCACCTGCGTCGTATTGCTCGCCCCCGTCCCTTCATTAGCCGAAACATTGGTTCATGCATTTATTTCCTCACGGCTGGACTATTGCGACGCTCTACTCATTGGTATACCTGATAATTCTACTGCTAGGTTGCAATATATTCAAAACTCTGCGGCTTGACTTACCGAGCGCTTAGCTCGCATTACTCCAATCCTGTCTGCACTGCATCGGCTACCGGTTTCATTTCATATTAAATATAAAATAATCCTGCTCACATTTAAATCACTTCACGGTTTGGCACCTTGCTGTCTTATTGCACTGCTTCTCCCCTACAATCCGACCTCTCTCAGGTCCTCTGGACTCGGACTTCTCTCTGTCCCTAGATTTCGTCTTTCAACCATGGGTGGCAGGTCTTTCTGTGTTGTAGCACCTAAAATCTGGAATTCTCTCCCTCTCCCTCTCAGCATCACAGCCATCTCTGAGTTCAAATCCCAATTAAAAACATATCTGTTTTCTCATTGTTATCTGGCCTAATCTGTTATAAAGCATTCTCTCAGTGACGGTACTGTGTATTTCTTTTCTGTATTTGGGTGCTCTTTGTTTTTCACATTGTGTGTTTGTCCACGATTGTTCATTGTTTACGTATCATTGTATTGTAAAGCGTCCTTGAGCTCTGGAAAGGCGCTAAATAAATTAAACATATTATTATTATTAGATAATAGTAATAATAATAATAATAATAATAAGACTGGGCGGCTGTGGCTCAAGTGGTAGAACGGGTTGTCCACTAATCGTAGGGTTGGCGGTTTGATTCCCGGCCCACGTGACTCCACATACCGAAGTGTCCTTTGGCAAGACACTGAACCCCAAGTTGCTCCTGATGGCAAGTTATTGCCTTGCATGACAGCTCTGCTACCATTGGTGTGTGTGTGTGTGAATGGGTGAATGAGAACCAGTGTAAAGCGCATTGAAACTGCTAAGGTTAAAAAAGCACCATTGTGCAGACCATTTGCCATTTGGATGAGAGCTGACCAGTGGCTGAAAATTTGAAGTGACCGCAAATTAAATTAAAATCAACATTACTCAGTATACCTGAACATACAATATTTTGAAAAAGCATTGAAAAGATGATGCTTTTGAAAAGCTGAAGCCATGTTAGTCAAACTACCTCTTCCTGTAAAAGTTGCCAGTTCTTATCCAGATGTATTGATAAAACTTATGAGATATTACACAGTATAAAGTCAACTCGGTCATTTTCTTCGTCTGTCCTCATCAGCAGAATAGCTGTCTTCAGACTCCGAAAATGGCTGATGAAGATGAGCCAACCCTCAGATATTAATTCTTCCATTTCTCTTCTGTTTTAACTGCAGAGTTTCCAGCAGAAGTTCTTCCACAGTAAGGAGATTATCGCCATCAGCTGCACATGGTGCAAGCAGGCCGTGAGTTTTGTTTGAGGTGGAAGGTGACACTGTTACAGGCTCCGTGGCTCATGTGTGTACCGGGTGCTGACTCCTCTGTCTCATGCTCTCCTTCTCAGTTCCACAACAAGGTGACGTGTTTCATGCTGCAACAGATCGAGGAACCTTGCTCTCTGGGCGCACACGCCGGGGTCATTGTACCTCCCTCTTGGATTATTAAAGTCAGGAAGCCACAGGTACAGCAGGCCTTGAGTAACTGAGTTACTCTACCTTGTTTGTTTTGAGGCAGAGACAAGCCCTGTGTTTTTAACACATGTATTTGTAGGAAATCAAGTAAGCCTGATGCACATGCATGTAAATGAGAAGTGAGATTGACACTAAGGTCTTCTCAGAGCTCGGCTGCATGATCTTGTCTTCTGCAGTTTGTTCTCAATGTGCTGCCGTTTGATATAAGAAAACCATCAGGATTTATCTGTATTGTACTGAGTCGTTACCATTACATGCTACCTGTTAAATAGGCTTGTTGCTTTTGCCTCACTTTTAACATGGATTTTATGTTTCATTAAAGCCTGTAGAATTGATCAAACAACTGTCTCACACCCTCATTGGTTACGTTCACACTGCAATTCTAATGAAAAAATTTTTATATGATGTAGCCTATATCTGAAACTAGTCTGAACACAGTCCTGAACTGACCGGTATGCGTGAAACCCCCCCAAAAAAACCCTTTCCAATGGGATTAAATTCCGCCGACGTGACGTTATGATGGATGATGGATTGCCTTAACAGTTACATGAATTTTGATCAGACTGTTCGGGCTGAGGTCGCATTACCACATATCAGATCTGTATCACATTTCTGTAACTGGAATTTAAAAATGTCAGATTCAGCGTGATTTGTGCTGCTCATGCTTCTAGGCAAATTTTTGTAACATATGATGAAAAACTAGATCAGATTTGGATTAGCTTTTACTTGCAGTAGCCTTTATGAAATCCCAGCTTCTAGCGCTTGTTGAATTTAGTATCACTCCTGTTTGTGAATTTAAACTTCACAGCCTTTGACCTTCCAGGCTCTGCCCTGTGGTTGGCTGATGTGTGAGGGGGTGTGACAGTGTTTTGATGAGTGACAGGCCACTGTCACTTTCAATTCAGGGGTTAATAGAAGGGAAGCCTTTCACACTCAGGCGTAATAATACTACCACAATGGACACCTTGAATATTTCTCCGGTTTTATACATGTATGGTGAAGACTGGTTCTAGGGTGGGATTATTTATTATTTTTTGTATTGAGAAGGAAGCTTAGCTTATTCTGGTGTTACCTAGTATGGAAAGGGTCCTGATGTAATTTACAGGGAACGGCCTTTTCACAGAACACCTCTTCCTGGGAAAAAGAGTGAGTTCAGCTAATGAATCTGATCATGTTTCCTTATATAGCTACAAAACAAGACTTCACCAAAGGTCACTCGTGTCCTCTCTCAGCGCTGCTAGGTTTAGGTTTAGCTTGTATCTCTGAACGTGCTATTAGACATGAGTCCCATCTCTCTCCTGTCTCTCAGAGCTCATTCAAAAACTCCACTCGGAGGAAAAAACGGACCTCTTTCAAACGAAGAACCAGCAAAAAGGGCACCGATGTGAGTAGCCACTACGTCTCTCAATGCACTGACATCTCTGTGAGTGCTGGACACGGACAGATACTTTATGTCAAAAAAGGAAAGTTTTTATTTCCTCTAAAACTGGAGGTGGGATAGAAGGTTGATGCGATTAGTGCCTGTCAAAATATATCTCTTCTTCCTCTACGTTTCCCTTCCCCTAACTCCTACTCTGAGACATCTGTTCAAGCAGCTTACTGCAACTCTGTGTGTGTGTTATGGAGGCATGTATGGAGTTATGTGCGTTTTGTATATAACACTCCCTTTTTCTGCAGGAGGCAAAATGGCGGCCGTTTATGCTGAAGCCTGTGCCTTCGCCACTAATGAAGCCCGTGCTGGTGTTTGTTAACCCTAAGAGTGGGGGAAATCAGGTGGGAAGATATTCACCTTCCACACATGAATGCTGGAGGAGGAATGAATGCTGTGTTTATCTTCCTCTTCCACTCACTTCTGCTGTCTTTACCTTTAGGGGAACAAGTTGCTGCAGATGTTCATGTGGACTCTGAATCCTCGCCAGGTGTTTGATCTCTCCCAGGGAGGGCCTAGAGAAGCGTAAGTCTAAAACAATACTATCTTGCATTGCTTGCCCCTTTACACTCCATTATTCTTAAAGTTCTTAAAACTTTAGTTATAAAGCACTGAAGTGTGTCAGGAATTTTCTCAAATACTAATCAAGTTTTCGTATCTATAGATTTATTTAGAGAAAAAATTGCCATTAAAAATGTATCCATCATTTAAATAATCATAAACAAACAAAATTGATGTCCTACATAGCTAATGTTTTTCAACAGGTGTTTTTTAAAGTAAAGCTTTTTATTGTGGTTGAATCCTACATGGCTTAAATGTTGTGGACTGTGTAGGTTACCTAAGAAAAGGAAAACTTGGCTAAGTATCAGTGTCAAGAAATTATAAATAATTTTTTTTTCCTAAAACATTCGTGTTTATTAGGGCTGGTCAATATGAAAACATAATATTGATGTTATAAATTATGTCACAATATAATTCTCTAAGATATTGCAGGCATTATATATATGTATGTATATTTTTATTGCTATTACAACATCCAACTCTGGATGTAACTTTTTTAAATTTTACATTAGAATCTATCTATCTATCTATCTATCTATCTATCTATCTATCTATATCTATATAGCCATATATTGTCATATCGCCCACCCTATGCTAAGATTACGATGTTACCTGCTTTTTTTTTAACAAACTTTAAGTGGAAGCATAAAATTCTACACTTATTAAAGGAAGCACATTAAATATATTTCTGCTACAATATTTGTGATTTGTTTAATGCTTCTGGTGCTGTGTTGTTGTGTTGTTGTTATTCCTGTCATGTTTTGTTGCACTAAAGCACTCAGTCTCAGTGGATCAGTCTCTTTAGGTAGAGATAGATCAAGGGCTAAATATCAGTGGCACCTCTATCTGCAGGTAGACAAACGGCATTGTGGGTAGTGTAGAAAAGTATTATCCACAGTGAAAATAGACCAACATGCTGATGAAAGACATTTAAACTAAAAGAATCAACTCAGAATTTTGTTACAAAATAAATATTGGACCACATGCTAATTATAAAAATTAATATGCAAGTCTTTCAGGGTGGACCGTTCCTTTAACCCTCAAATGCATTTGAATACTGAATCTAAACCTTTGAATGTAATATTTAGAAGACTTTAAGACAGCACTAGTAGCAGCTATAACTATACAGTCATTTTTTTTCTTTTAGTGAGTTCAGCCTTCCAGAACTTTCTCTTCTTCACTCTCCAGTCTTAGATCATGCCAAGGCCCCACTTGGGTCTGCCTCCTAATTGAGCTGTTTTCTGTGGGCAGTGAGGCACGTTCCAGCGCTCAGAGGGGCTCTGCTGTTTGTTCTGAGCTGACAGAGGGGCTTAAGGAAAAGAAACAGAAAGAGAGACATGGAGGGAAGAAGCTAGACAGAGGCAGAAAGACAGACACACCGAAAGATGGAGTGAAGTAGAGACATGCAAAGGCAGAGAGAGAGACTGATATTGATAGAAAGAGGAAAGAAAGAGAGAAAAAGAGCATGAAAAGAGGGCAGGACTCAGCTGGTGGTGCCTACTGCTGAGCTTAGCCTGACAGAGCTGTGATTAAAGCCTCTCTGCCAAAACATGCATCTTTAACTGGGCTTTAGCTAGGAGCAGATACCAGCACACTGATCGGCCTGCGCCTGTTCTGTTTAGAAACAGAGAGAGACAGGAAGCTTACACAATGCTGCACAATATTGTTTGAACAGAATATGATTTTTTTATACTACTCATAGACTTGTAGCTGTATTATATACAGTATTATATACTTTTTTTTTCTTTTTAACTCAGATTGGAATTGTACAGGAAAGTGCCAAATCTTCGCATCCTTGCCTGTGGAGGTGATGGGACGGTAAGTTTTGACTTTAAAAACCCCTGGTGAGAGGTGTGCACAACAGCAAGCTGGAAATATACCACATATATTATACCACAGTGCTGTTCAGTTCTCAAATCTCATTGGTCAGAAGGTGTTGATTAATTGTCTATAACAGCATGGCTCTGAAAGTAGCGCCGACTGTAATTCAAACGACAGGTTTATATTAATGCACTAATTCTAATACATCCTTATCATTCACATGGCCTTGTAGGGCAGACACTCCACATAATCCAAGCTTATTGAGAATAAACAGATTTTAACTTCAGAAGAGAGAGAAAAAAAAGTGAGGCTGGTGAGGAAACGAATATTTCATATTTATGCTATAATGTAAGTGATAACAGGAAATAACTTGTCTTGTGGATATTTCACAATATTAAATGTAACTTTAAACAGATAAAATGTATCGTGTCATTCTTTAATAAATTAAAAGTTGCAATAAGTGACAAATTGCTGTGGTGTAAAGCTTAGTTCACCCCGCAGTGACAGACGCCGACCAATGCCAACAGACACGCTTGTCGGGTTTTGTCAGATCAGTGTGTTAACCCTGTTGCCGTTGGTTGGCGTTGTTTTCACCAACTGAACATTTTCAGTCGGCATTTGTCGGTTGTGGAATGTGAAATGAGCAGTGTGGTATGATTTTCCAACAAACGCTGACCTGGGCATGAATTGTTGCCATGACGATGAAGCATGCATCCCTGAAAACTCCATAGAAAAGAAAGCCCGTGCGCTAAGTGCTAGGTGTGCTAAATTGTTATGGGTCAAATGACAGATTTCTGGACAAATCTGAAAGAAGAGGATAAATTATTTATCAGTGTGTTATTTAAATAAATATATTGTTTATTTTGTAACAATAGTTTGTTTTTAAAAAAGTTTGTCGGTGTCTTTGAACATGACAGTCGTGTTTCCCAACATTCTAAATCCAATGGACAGTGGCATGCTCTCTCTCATTAACAGCTTTATCCTGGTCAGGGTCACGGTGGATCTCTATCAGGAACACTGGGCATGCACTATATATATATATATATATATATATATATATATATATATATATATATATATATATATATATATATATATAGGGACAATTTATCTCCTGGCATTTTTTTGGGAGGTGAGAGAAAACCAGAGAACCTGGAGGAAACCCTGCATGGGGCATGCTGTTGTAGGAAAATAATCAATGCTGTGGTCATCTGATGCATTACCACCCCAAAGTTTTATTCTTTTCATAAACGACATTCGTTCCATTGTCGTTGTTTGTCAATCCTGGTCGTGCAACCATTGGTGATTTCTCTGCTCTCAGCTCTCCTGATTAAACTCATTAAGCGCTAATTAACAAGTCTGAAGTGGGTGTGTTAAGAGCAGGGAAGGCACTCAAATGTGCAGGGGAGAGGTACTCCAAGACCAGGATTGAGTAACATTGCTATGAGTTATACATATTCTCTTTGTCCATTCCAATCGATACAATCTTCTAGCTGATTTTTGGTGTCATAAACTATAGAAGGCCTAGTGCAAATTGTGTAGTTCTTATTCAGACTCTATTAATTATTTCGGAGAGTAGACCAGTATGTGTCTCTGTGCTGATTGCTGCAGGTGGGCTGGATCCTATCTGTGCTGGACGAACTACAAATGAACCCACAGCCTCCCGTGGCTGTTCTTCCTCTTGGCACAGGAAATGACCTCGCCAGGACACTCAACTGGGGAGGAGTGAGTCATCTTCTTCCTGACCTCACCCCATACAAAGCAAAAGATTTATAAATGATTCATGAACTGAAAAACATTGATTAATAAACCATGTGCAACCTGGTTACCATTTTTTCAAGAGAGCACTCAGTTGGCACTGTTGCTGTTTTGATTTGCATCAGTGCCTTTCAAAATAAGTGCACACTCAAAGCCATAATGAAATAAACTTGGAATTCTAGTTTTAGTTTATTTTCCTGGACCAGTCATAGCGACAACAGCAAAAGCGACTGCAGCATCGTTCCAGTGCGCAGTGTCCAAGATGGAAAAATTGCATTTGGCCATTTGTTTACTCAGCTTAATCAACTGTATCACAATTACTGACAAAGCAGGACTTAAAATCACCAACAATAACATGGACAAATACACACCATTGCAATTCCAATAATTGTAATTTGAACCTGTTTTTAATCAAATATGACAAAATGGAAATAATGTTGTAGACATTCAACTCACTAAAACCTCCAAAGTCAAACTCAGTATGTTTGTTTGTTCTGCTGCTGCTTTTAAACAATGAACCTTTTAAAATTTTCATCTCATTATTCGGTTATTTAGTTTTCATTATTATTCAGTAAGTGCACTTGAATGAATAAGAAATGTATATAATCATAACTGTAGTAAGGTATTAATGAGCATGAGGAATGGGCTCACTGATGGGTCCTGGACATTTAAGGGATTATTTTAAAACGTTTGAGAAATTAAACAGCAGAATTTTACTTTGACGGCACACACAGCACCAGTGAAGTAGACTATTCTGTCTGTTTTTGTTTTTCACATTGTACCATGGAATTGTAAAGAAGACGGTTACAAGTGCAGATTTCTATTTTAATGACAAACAAACAATACAGACATTGTGGACTTAAACATGACAAAAACATGAACTATGGATACGAGGCAAAGGACATACATGGACACAAAGCACAATGTGAAACCGAAAGACAAACAGTAGACAACGAGTGCTGTGCCAGACTCGACTCTTATAGTAGTGCTCATTAAACTCAAAACATGAACAGGTGGAAGCAGTCATGTGACATGATCAGTGAGTGACTGATAGGAATCGTAGTCATTCCCCGGCTTCAGCGTGACCATCAGTACGTTTACATGGACAACAATAATCCGATATTAACCCGATTAAGACGATACTCTGATTAAGAAACTACCATGTAAACAGTGATTATTGATGACCTTAATCCGGCTAAAGTCATACTCGAAGTAAACATAAATCGAATTAAGACATGTGAAGCATTCCTATTTTAGTCGCATTATCGAAGTGCATTATAGACATGTAAACACCTTAATCACACTATTAACGTTGTGTGGTAGTTTTCACCACATTTTGCGACAGGACCCGTACACACACGTCAGTGCTCAACCGTTTTACGGAAAACAAGAGAGCATGGCTGCGTCCGAAACCGCATACTTACCTACTATGTAGTAGGCGAGATACATGTATATAGTAGGAGAAAGACAAGTATTTCAGCTACTATATAATAGGTAAGTATGCGGTTTGGGACGCAGCCCACGGATTTAAGCAGTCATCTATTTACACATATAGCATGACAAAATAATTAACTGCACTTGAAGCATTCATAAAAATTAAAAATGAAACACCCAAAACTGTATACGGTACCATAACAAAGACCAACTGTATGTTGATACGTGAAATTCTGGAGGGAACGGCGGACGGCGTGGCGCGGTGACGTAATGACGTGCCGTTAATCGAACTATGTTCATAACATGTAAAACGGGAACATGGAAGGAGTATTCTAAAAGCGACTCATGTAAACACCTTAATCACATTATTATCTTACTCAGAATAAGGTCCGTAATTAGATTACTGCTGTCCATGTAAACGTAGTCCATGACACAATAAGTAATGCAGTCTGCATAACCAATCAGAAGCAAATAATGCTGCAAGACCTAGCTATGGAACTTCTGGTTCTGGGATAGTATTAAATGGAAGCGTGTGGTTTCAGTTTTCTGGTGCTAATGGTTGTTGCACATTGTGCATAAAAGCCCTGTCTGTACTATTGTTGTGGGATTGCGTAATGCAAGGTGCAACTATTAACACCTTCACACATAGCTGTAGTTTCTCTTTAAGGTCAGCTCCCTTGGCTTGAAGCTTTGAGCAAGGCTGTAATGAAAGCATGTTTCTGATGCTAATTAGCATCTCTTCTAATGAGAGTAGGGTTTCTGTGTACCATCTCTGAAGCCTCTCTAGAGGCCCGCAGCTTCAAAGCAGACAGGAGTGGATGGAGGGAAGGGGATGCATGGGTGAGGCACGGGGTTGTCAACCATAATTATATTCACTAATGAAATGCTGCATTAAATCTGTGTGGTACTCGGATTCTTCTGTGGACTATAAAGTAGTGATGAATAACACAATTACTGTTTCTTTACAAATTGCATAAATGACACAGCAAGACATAACAAGCCCGCTCCCAGGACAGGATTTATTTATTTGTCTGCTTGCACATTAGGTATGGAAACAAAAAGCACTTGTGGAATCATTTGATTTATTGGCCTTCTAAGCATAGCTTGATTGTTGAAGTGGGCTTGATTATGAGGAGGGCTAACTGAGTGATTATTCTCTAAATATAAAAGCCTTTTTCTTAACTATGTGCTGCCAGCGGGAGCTGGAAACTAGCAAGCAGCGACCTTGACGAGTCTGGAGTTCTTCTTTCTCTCTACTGTCTTTTCATGTTACAGGTGAAATAGTATTATTGGCAATATAATGGGAGTAAGGTGCCTGCAGCCGGTCTCTTGTTGTACATTAGAATAGATGCTGTAATCATCTCAATTGATGTGTTCAAGGGCTCTATTTAGCCCTCGAGGAAAAAAAGCTTCCTGTGGGTCACCATAACGGCAGGTAATGACTTTCTAAGGGCTTTAAAGTGACATCACACTTAATACAGACACTCTGTCATCCTCTCTCGCCATCTCTGTCTCTGTCTCTGTCACGTTCTTTCTCTCTCTCTTTTAAGGGTTACACGGACGAGCCGGTGTCTAAGATCCTGTGTCATGTCGAGGATGGGACAGTTGTCCAACTTGACCGCTGGAATCTGCAGGTGGAGCATTCACCTGCACAGCCTGAGGAGGGCACACAGAAGGTGAGAGAGGACAGTCAGAGATCACGAGAACTGATATACAGGATATTCATTAGAGAATACACATGGCTGTGTTACGCTATATGTTTATATTGCATAAAGCGTAAAAAAGTGAAGATGTTGTCACTTTTCAAGTAGAAGGAAGCAGCATCATATTTTTTCACTTTTATTTACCCACAGTAATATTTTTTTTTTTCTTCGCAAAGATTGTTTTAAGATGTTTCAAGCCGCCAACACAATTAGGTCAAATCCCATGTACCTGCCTATTCACTAACTAACTACGCTCACTACATAGGGTATAACATAATGGCATTATAGGACTATATGTAGTGCAGTTTAAGCCCAGTAGAACTCCATTTGGGATTCAGACACTGTAAACGATCGACTCCACTCCAATAAGTGCCTATTGTAAATTCCTTTCCAATGACATGCTTTGTTTTTTTTATTATACTTTCTTAGAAAAATAAAGCATGCCTGCCATAAGTGACATATTTATTAAGACCATGCATTTGGCTATGTGGTGAGTCAATTCCTAAAAAGTGTATGTCTCAATGCCTGCTTTTATGTTATATATTGAACAGGCAAATATAGATTTTACATAAATAATATGACAACTCGACTAGTATTTAAACAGGGAAATTCATTTTGACATAGCAATGGAGTAGACATAAGGGAAAAAGAATCAATTACTCTTTAAAAACGCGTACATTTTATCGCTTTCTCCAGCTCCCTCTGAACGTGTTCAATAACTACTTCAGCCTTGGTTTTGATGCTCATGTCACTCTCGAGTTCCATGAATCTAGAGGTCAGTGGACTTGTAACATGTAACTATAACAGTTTACTGATATTACAAATGAAATGAGATTCATTTTATAGCTGCTCCCCAGCTCAGCATTCTGTGTCTCTCCTACAGAGGCCAACCCTGAGAAATTCAACAGCCGCTTCCGCAACAAGATGTTCTATGCAGGGGTGAGTACAACTCTGAGTGCCAGAGCTGAGAGACTCTCGGCTGTACAGAGACAGATTAATAAGAGAGAATGGGAGAGAAAGGAAATGACTTTGTGTGTGTCTCACTGTCCCCTCAGGCTGCCTTTTCCGACTTCCTACAGAGGAGCTCCAGGGACCTGTCCAAGCACGTCAGAGTGGTGGTGAGTGGCCCATGTCTTCTGAAACTTTTGATTTTGAGGAGGCATAGATGCGGGCGTTTGACGTGCCCTGTCCAATCCATTAAGCCTAGTGGCAGTGAAGGCCACCCACACGCCACACTGCTAATCTTACCCAAGTGTGACATTCTTGCTGAAACAATACTCTGTGTAACTCCCACAAATCTCAAGTTTTGTCTTCCCCTTTTCCCACTGTGTATCTTTCTGTGTCCTACTGATTGGCCTCTGAAGTGTGACGGTACGGATCTCACAGCCAAGATCCAGGAGCTGAAGTTCCAGTGCATTGTCTTTTTAAACATTCCCAGGTTTGTGTTTGGATTTAAGAACCCACTATTGTGCTACTGATCTGTTTACTGTATTGTCCATGAGACTTTTGAGCTCCACCATTAGGAGTGTATGTAGAGGAACATGACTAATGTTTCACCAGTCATTTCAAAAGCACTTGCACAAGCACTTGCGTGAATAATGAGATGTCAAGTTTGTTACCCAAGACCTTTTATACTATGTCAGTGGTTCTCAAAGTGGGGTCCAAGATTTTTTATCTATTTTGATACAATTGTGCAAATCACAACCATTATCAATAAAAAAAAAAATCTGTTCTAAGGGGGTCTGGGTAATTTATCTTTTACAGTTATACTGGTCCTCAACTGCAGATGGTTTGAGAACCTCTGCTGTATGTGACATTTTTTACACACCCTCACCTCACTTCTCTGTAGGTACTGTGCAGGGACCATGCCCTGGGGTAACACAGGTGACCACAGAGACTTCGAACCTCAGCGGCACGATGATGGCTGTATTGAGGTCATCGGCTTTACCATGGCCTCCCTGGTAAGTGGCTAGTTTATGTGCTGGATGTGTTACGGAAGAACTGGATATGTATGTCTTGCTGAAAATCACTAGACTGTGTAATCATCGATCTTCCGGTGCACCAGGCAGCGCTGCAGGTCGGAGGTCACGGCGAGCGACTACATCAGTGCAGAGAAGTGATTCTCACCACCTACAAAACGGTGCCCGTGCAGGTGGATGGAGAGCCATGTCGCCTGGCACCGTCTACACTCCGTATCTCGCTCCGTAACCAAGCCAACATGGTGCAGAAGAGCAAGAGACGCACATCTGTTCCACTGCTCAATGAGTGAGACACACACACACACGCACACACACACGCAGAACAGGGCTGTCAACTTCCTTTAAAATACAGTTCATTAAACATTTGCATGCTCCTGTTGCTCTGATAAACAAAGAAAGCAACATGGGAGCAACATCGTAATTTTAACACAAACTTTAAAAACTAATGGGAATCATTTGTTTCTACACATAAGATGCCAGATTCAAAATGGCATGCTGTTCACTGAATGTTCTCTCTACATATGAATAATGCATAATGCCACCGTAGAAAAGACACCTCATGGGATCTAGCATTATCAGGGAGGTTTAATTAAAACCTTTTCTGAAAGGGAAACAATATGTTACAGGTTTCTACACAGAACATTTTTTGAATGTTTCCCACTGAAAGACAAACAGAACAAGTCTTTAGGGAACTACACAGAACTGTATTATTGCGTTATTTGCCTAATAGAACGGGATTTGAGTTTCAGCGTGATTTAAACGTATCATATCACTCTAATGACACAGATGTTGTTTTATGCGATTTATTCAACTTTTTAATTCAGATTTGACATCATTGTCATGTTTATGCACAAACTAGCTGAGCCAGCTAGCGAAAAATGTTCAAATAGCTCACTGCTAAAACAGTGGCCATCTTTCAAAATAATTGGCACCTTCAGGAGTGAGTTTACCCTAGTATTCAGAACAGGAAATATCGCTATAGACTACACTGTTAAATACAAAAGGCTAAATCTAATTACCATAAAGTGAGATGTTCATCTGCTCCTTGTTGGGAAACCGTAAAAGCTTTTAGGTAGAAGCCTAGAACGGAAAATTTCCCTTTCACAACATGTTCCAAGAGAGCCGGAAACATTACTTGTCCAGTTAAAAACCTTAAGAAACCCCTTTCCTCTAAATATACAGTATTCCTGTCAGAAACGATTACTTAAAACCTTTTCTGCAAGTGAACCCTTCGTTATAGGGTTTTACGTAGAACAAGACACGATAAACAGAAGAACCTTTTAACGTACTACATAGAACTGTAGCATTTGAGCATTTGAGTTTCAGAGACAGAAAAGGCACGATGTTACTCTTACTATACAGATTTAGATTTTCTGAACATTTATTTGATACAAAATGAATATATAATTTAAAAAAAAAACATTAAAAATAAAGCATGCCATTAATAATGCACAGTCCTTTATTTCGATTTGTTTAAATCCCTTTTTTCTGTACAGGGGGTCGAACTTGGTTAGAATTTTGTTAGGTAACCAAAAATGCAACATGTTTTTCTTTGATTGCATAAAAACGATGAAAATGTGAATATTACTGAAATGTATTTCTACAGCACAAGCATATATACACATGATTCTGAACACTTGAGTGGCTAGTTCTGGTTGTGTAATTAACCTGTGTGATTCTGCCTGCTGTTTAAGTTAATACCCTGGTTTAAGCTCCCTTCCCTGCATCTGTGTGTCGTGTGTGAAGAGCTCTCTGAACAGCCCTGATCTCTGTCCCTTTCTTCACGCCTTCCCTCTGCAGTGGTTCTTTCTCTCCTCTCCTTCGTTCTAACCTGTCTATAATTCTCCTTGCTAATAACTAAACTGAGCTCCTTATCCATGTTTGTGTCCCATCCTCCCCATCTCTCTCTCTCTCTCTCTCTCTCTCTCTCTCTCCCCCTCTCTCTCGCTTGCTCCTGTGTTGCCTGTGCTGGTGCAGCATTCAGAAAGTGTGCGCAGCAGATCTGCGCCGCCTCTCTGCTCCCCCTGACTCCTTCTCGGTGTAAGTATTTCTCTGGTCCTCACCGCACACATGATCACACACCCGCCTCACACTCCTCAGCCATGCAGAGAGTGTGTGTGTGCGTGTGTGTATTTGTGTGTGCACCAGTCTGTGTGAGGGTGGAAGGAGGCTTGCTTGTGTGACTGCACAAACTGCACACACAAGATTCACATATTCATTTGTGCAGGTTTTTCTGTAGCTCGTATTTTCCAGGCGATAAAACGTGTTCATTTTATTCCCCTTAAGCAGGTGCTGCAATTTATAGTGCAAAATGCAATGGTATCATTTTTTTTTTTTTGCATTAACCTCATTATAATTTGTTTATAGTTTGAAAGGATGCGGTAGAAGTGCTGCTCCAGCATTTAGTTTATTTCTGACACAGGAAGTGAAATAACAGTCTTAGTAATATTTAGGAAGCTGCAAGCAGAAGTTACCAAATTGCAGCCAAATGTAAACCACTAATATGCTAATACTGACATATGCAGATATGCAGTTTTGATAAACAAGCTGAGTAAGTTCTGTAGAAATCTCTTGAAATCTGAAATATGTAATAAAAAAAGAATAAATAAATATTTGTTACAGACAGCATATGTCTGTAATTATTCTTTACTGCTGGTCATATTTTGCATGATTCATTAATATCACTCATGTAAGCCAGGAATTTTGTTTGTTTCTTTATTTATTTATTTGTGAAATCCTCAGTGCCATAGTGAAATCAGTGCCCTCCACTAATATTGGCACCCTTGGTAAATATGAGCAAAGAAGGCTGTGAAAAATTGTCTTTATTGTTGAACCTTTTGATCTTTTGTTCAATAAATTCACAAAAATACTCTGCTCTGATGGATATCAAACAATTGCAAACACAACACAGGTTTATCAAAAAAAAATCTTTGTTAAATATACGTGTGCCACAATTATTGGCACCCTTTTAGTCAATACTTTATGTTACCTCCCTTTGCCAAGATAACAGCTCTGAGTCTTCTATAACGCCTGATGCGGTTGGAGAATACATGGCAAGGGATCTCAGACCATTCCTCCATACAGAATCTCTTCAGATCCTTCACATTTCTAGGTCCACGCTGATGGACTTTCCTCTTCAGTTCACCCCACAGGTTTTCTATGGGTTTCAAGTCAGGGGACTGGGATGGCCATGGCAGGATCTTGATTTTGTGGTCAGTAAACCATTTTTGTGTTGATTTTGATATATGTTTTGGATCATTGTCCTGCTGGAAGATCCAACCACGGCCCATTTTAAGCTTTCTGGCAGAGGCTGTCAGGTTTTCATTTAATATCTGTTGATATTTGATAGATTCCATGATGCCATGTATCATAACAAAATGTCCAGGTCCTCTGGCAGAAAAACAGCCCCAAAGAATTAAAGAGCCACCACCATATTTAACCGTGGGCATGAGGTACTTTTCTATACGGCTACCTCTCTGTGTGCGCCAAAACTACCTCTGGTGTTTATTGCCATTGTATTTTGGTTTCATCTGACCATAGAACCCGATCCCATTTGAAGTTCCAGTAGTGTCTGAAAAACTGAAGAAGCTTGAGTTTGTTTTTGCATGAGAGTAGAAGCTTTTTTCTTGAAACCCTTCCAAATAACTTGTGGATTGTTGTTTTGGAGACTTTCTGACCCCATGCGCAGCAAATGTTTTGGCCACTTGAACCATCCTCTTCACAGTGCGTTGAGACAATATAGACACACGTCCAAATTCAGGTTGATTCATAACATGTCCAGTTGACTGGAACTTCTTAATTATTGCCCTGATAGTGGAAATGGGCATTTTCAATGAAAACCATTTTGTGAAGCTCAACAACCTTTTGCAGCACATCACAGCTCTATTCCTTGGTTTTACCCATTGTTATGAATGACTAAGGGAATTTGGCCTCATATTTATACCCCTGTGAAACAGGAAGCCATGGTTGAACAATTTCCTGTTCCTAGTCACCCAGGTATACAAAAAAATTAAATATATCAGTGGGAATATACTTCAGATATGTTTTTCTCATATGAATTCATGGGGTGCCAATAATTGTGGCACACATATTTAACATTTTTTTTTAATAAACCTGTGTTGTATTTGCAGTTGTAGCGGCTGGGGCTCAGGTGGTAGAGTGGGTTGTCCACTAATCATAGGGTTGGCAGTTCAATTCCTGGCCCACATGACTCCACATGCTGAAGTGTCCTTGGGCAAGACACTGAGCTCCAAGTTGCTCCCAATGGCAAACTAACACCTTACATTGCAGCTCTGCTACCATTAGTGTGTGTGTGAGCATGTGTGAGTGTGTGTGTGAATGGGTGAATGAGAAACAGTGTAAAGTGCTCTGTAGAACTGCTAAGGTAAAAAAAAAAAAAAGCACTGTATAAGTACAGAGCATTTACTGTTGTTTGATATCCATGAGAACAGAGTATTCCCGTGAATTTTTTTAACAAAAGATCAAAAGGTTAAACAATAAAGACAATTTTTTGTCCTTTGCTTATATTTACCAAGGGTGCCAATATTAGTGGAGGGCACTGTATATCATGTCTGACAGGGGCATTAAGATCAGTATTGTAGCAGAAGTTTCTATAAAACGCTGAACTACAGCAATACTAAAGTGACAAAAACAGACGCGAGGTGGAGGGGGGGTATCCTTATACTCATGACTTATTGTCTAGAAAATACAGCATGTGTGTTCTTGTGTTTGTGTTAACCCTTGTGCATCCTTATGGACATTTTTGTCTTTTTCATTTTGTTAAACATAATTTTGTCTGTGTTCATGCAAACAGCATCAATTTTGCAAAAGGTGTGTATTTTTATTGGAATTTTTTATATTTCACCCTCATTTGCTTTTATAAATCTATTTTAAACTAGGTACACAAAATAGTTACACTCAGGACCTTAAGGACAAAAATGTCCCCACTGAAACCCATGCAAACTGCAATATTTAATACCGTGATGTTTATGCATTCTGTGTCAATAGTCTATTATTTTGTTGACAAGGTTTCAAAACATTGACTTTTAAAAAATATTTCTGAAATGTGTAGTATTATCTCAGGTTTAGCCTATAGGGAAAGTCCATATGCTTTTCCTTTTTCTGATTCTGCTGTATTATAGAGCACTGCAGACCAGCAGAATAAATGACGCAGCTATAATTGTGTGGGTGTTTGTGTTTGTATGGACATGATGTATGGAGTTGTATGTTTGTACTGAAAATTTTATGTGTGTGAACAGTTTGAAAGAAAGAAATGATATTGTACTGGAAATCACAAATCCCACCACATGTATACGAGTTAAAGAAGGGTACTGAGCTTTGAAGATTTTTGCAGTATGTAAAGAAACCGGCGTTTAAAGGTTTAAAATTCTGAAAATGAATGAATGTTTGATAATTATAATCAGAACTGATGCTGGTAAAAAAATCGAACTTAGTGAAAGTCCAAAAATATGAATATATAATATTTCTATGACATGGATATTTTTCTCCTTTATGGACCTGAGTGGTAGGGTTTTTTTTGTTTGTTTGTTTTAATCTGACACTGCATAAAAAATATGAATGCATCAAAATTAATGTTGTTGTTAATCATTGACATATCGAAGACTGTAATAATCAAAGAAAATAAATTGTGCATAGCATTTAGTATATGGAAAATAATTATTTAATTTTTTCATAAAAAACATCTGTGGCATTATGTGAACAAACCAGCATTTAAAGGGTTACAATTCTGAAAATAAATGAATGTTTGGTCATTATGATCAGAACTGATGCCGGTGAAAAAAAAAAAAAAAAATCGACGTCTGTATAAAAAATATTCATATATAATATTTTTATGACAGTTTTTGGACATGGACATTTCTGTCCTCTATGGACCTATGTGTAACTTTTTTTAATTGATGCACAAGGGTTAATGTACATTTCACTCTGCTATACAGCTATACATAGAGTGATTTGATGCTGTGGGTGTTGTGTGGTTATAAAGCGTGCTTTCGTCAAGCTTTGCCATTTACAGGTGCATCTCAAAAAATTATGTGGAAGATGAATAAATTAACATACTTTTCGGAAGGTCGACATTTCTGTATTATAAATTCTTTACTGTAATATTTTGAGATACTGGATTTTTGCTTTTCATGAACTGTAAGCCATAATCATCAAGATTAAATCAAAACAAAAAAGGCTTGAAATATATTTCACTTTATACGTAATGAATCTAGAATATATGAAAGTTCCACTTTTTGAATTAAATTATGGGGAGAAATGAACTTTACCATAATATTCGAATTTTTTGAGATGCACCTGTATGTTACTTTTTTATTGTGTTTTTAAATTACTTCCCCTTAATCCAAGAGTAATGGTTTGTCTTGTGTGCTCGTATACCTGGATAAACATTTTTCCATCAGTGACAGTCGGCTATCACTTAAAATGAAGCATTTTCCAAATGTTATTATTTTAAAACAAATTTCTGCTTAGTGTAACTTTTAAAGTTAGTTTTAGAGCGGCTATGGCTAAATCAGTAAATCAGATAAATGAATAAGTGAAGAAACATTGAGGGAAAACAGGAACAGTTTTTTAGTGTTTGCTTTCTTCACCAGAGTATGTGTCAATATATATTATTCTCCCTGTGTGTGTGTGTGTGTTTTTCTGTGTGCAGCCCTCACACGGTGCCTGAACGCCTACGGCTGCGTGTTAATCGCATCGGCCGGCACGAATATGAAAGCTTGCAGTTGGACAAGGAGCGACTGCGAGAAGTCTGTGAGTGACTATATGTCATTTCCTCACTCAACGCCTGCTGTAACTACTACTCTAGCAAAGCAGTTCAAGAGGGTTACGCGAATGATGTTTTTGTGTATTCAAAAGTAAGCGAATATTTAACAACTGCTCAAAACATTCAATAGCGTTCTCTAATGTTCCAGTCATGGAAAATACCCTGAAAAGGATGAAAATTAAATACATTAAATGTCCTGGAACTTATGGTGAAGTATAATATTGGGCCTATAAGATATATATATATATATATATATATATATATATATATATATATATATATATATATATAAAACATATTTTTTCTGTTGCTGGCATATAAAAGCATGTCTGATATATCGGATTTCAGGGAGAAGTTAGAGTCGCTATCTAGACCTGCAGAGTCAGTCAACATAAAAATATGATGTTATTTTTATATCATTCACACAACTACACAGAACTAAATAATACTACAAAGACATACACAGGACTACATAAAGTGCACATGTGCAAACGTGTGCAACAGTGTAAGAGAGTACACAGCCTGGCCGGAGGGCCCGAATGCTTTGGCACCTGTTCTCAGCCTTCACAGAAAGTAGAGATGTTGCTGGGCGTTCTTGGCTATGGAGCTGGTGTTGAGGGACCAGGTGAGGTTCTCTGTTGGAGATGCTGGAGACGGCGATGCCATTGGAGACACCACTGTCACTGAATTGTCCATCATTCAAATAATACCTAGTCTGGGGTGGTTCTGTGCTGGTCTGTGGGTGACAAATTGTCCATAGCAGCAGATGGGGTACAGTCAGTAATTATATATCTACAAAATATGGTAGACTTATCAGATGATTGTAGGTTTAATTTGCAGCAGAAATCCCTGGCTCATTGGTGCAATTATCCAATCAGCCAATCATGTGGCAGCAGCCCAGTGCAAAAAATCTTGCAGAAACAGGTCAAGAGATTCAGTTAATGTTGATATCAAACATCAGAATGGGGAAATATGGGATCTCAGAGACTGGCTCTGATGCTTGTACTGAGGATCCTTTCAGCACACTCAGTACTGTTTGACTTTATAGCATACAGTTGTGCAAGACTTTGGGTCCTCTCAAGCTTTCTTCTTCATGTTGTCTCAGGGAGTTTTTCCTTGCCTCTGTCAGCACTGGCTTGCTCATTAGGGATCTACATCTATATCCAGAGTTCTGTAAACCTGCTTTAGGACAATATCCATTGATAAAAGCACTATAGAAATAAAATGGTATTGATTTGAATAGAACTTTGACTGTAGCATAGTTGTTGGTGACAGACAGGCTTGTTTGTGTATTTCAGGAATGTCTGATCTCCTGAGATTTTCACAGACAACAGTCTCTAGAGGTGACACAGAATGGTAGAAACAAAACCAAAAAACCAGAAAACATCCAGTGAGCGGCAGTTCTGTATGTGGAAACTTCTTGTTTATATGAGCGGTCAGAGGAGAATGGCCAGACTCGTTTGAGCTGACAGGAAGGCTACGGTAACTGAAATAACCACAACCGATTACTATGGTGAGCAGAAACGCATCTCAGAATGCACTAAATTGGACAGATGAATATTGGAAAAAGACCAGGTGATGTCTTTACAATCTTTATCTGTTCAGGTCCAAGCACAGTAATAAGTAGTTGAGGGTTAAGGATCTTACTCAAGGGCACAAAAGTGAATGGGAGAGCTGAGATTTTAAACTGTTAAGCTACCAATGTTTCCAGTGTACCGTTACCCTGGATTTTTTTTGTTTTGCTCTCATGTATGGATAAATGCTTTTGTGTTTGACATAATGTACATTATTGACTAATACCAACTCTGTGTCTGTGTGTGTGGGTACAGCGACCCCTGTTGGCATCGTGGTGGTAAGAGGAGACTGTGACCTAGAAACATGTCGACTCTACATTCACAGACTGCAGGAGGTGAGAATCTTTCTCCACAGAGGGTGTATCCTCATCCAGAGCAGCTGTCCTGCCTTCAGTGCTGATGAATACTAGGGCAGCGTGTCCTCTGAGGCACTTTAACTCGCCTCATTATAAGGCAAACTCACTATCAACAAAGACATGCAGTAATTAGTAGAGTCTCTTGGCAGAGAAAACTGAACTAAAGCTACAATCAGGATGATGTTACACTGCCTGCAAATGAACACTTATTACCATTCTCAATTTATATACTTTAACAGGACAGCTTTACACCTGCAATTAATAAAACAGAGCTCTGAAAAGACCTATGAATCAAAAGGATCTAATCAGTACTCAAAGCTTAATGTTTGTTATATATGTTATATACGTTATATACATAATGTTTGTTAGTAAGTCAGATTGTTTTATCATTGCAGTGCCTCCCATTATATATTTATTTATTTAAATATAATTTTTCACCACAAAATTACAAATGCAACACAGGTACGTGTTCTGTGACACTGCTCCAGTAGGCACTATGCTGACCACACAAGTTGTGTGGGTATGTTCCTGTCCCCATATATGGGAAGCGGCATGAGAATGAGAATGTCATGCCTTGTAGGCCATGGCTGAACATGCCGGTCTTTTAGTCCATATATAAAAGTCTTTAAATCATAATGAAGGAAGTTATTAGCATTGATATGTGTGGTGATCTGGGAAAACCCATCAGTTACATGTTACTGTGACTGAACAGTTAAAAATGTGAAAAATCAGGTTTTGGTCAAAATTGGATCAATGTTTTTGGGGTCAAAAAACAGGTTTGGTTAAAGTTTTTCTTTCTATAATATACTGGACATCTCAACTTTATGAAACCTAGTTTAGGCTATTGTCCTGCAAAAATTACATTGTATAAGGAGCCAGTTTAACAAACACATTGGTGAATGCAGTTAGTCTGTGTAATGATGTCTAAAACCGTGCTAAGTGTCAATGCCAACTGTCAAAATCTCCGTAATATTTCTGTGCCACAGTTAATATTTAATCTTTAAATGCAGTTTTCTCCCTTTTCAGTTTTTGGGGTAACCAGATTTTAAAATATTACAAGTTGAGAGATGTATTTCAGGTCATGAAAACCTGTAGTTTCTGAGCATTACATAATAGGGTTTTCTCAGGCTGCCAAGCATACACATGTACTTTCACAGATGTTAATATCCAGCTAGCCACCATGAGTTCACATTAGATTTTTAATCGTATTCATAAATGTTCATAATCTTAACTTGACTAGTGCAGATTGTCAGAATCCATTGAATGTTGTGTCTTCTATGTCCACTTTCTAAGACACATTTTCAGAGTCTTGATTCTGGCACATATTAGTTTTAGTTATTGTAATATTTTCTCAGAGCTGAAATAATCAGGAACTGTTTGCTGTGTTTTGGCAGGGTTTTGAAACCAAAAATCAAATGCATTATATATGCTGTGAAACCAGCAAGTTTTTGCTTGCTGTATAGCTACAATAATCAACCTAAGTTAGCATGTAGTGAAAGCTAGCTAGCTACTGTAAGTCTTTTCTGTATAGATTTTTCAAAAATAAATATTGATTACCCAGTAACTAAATGTGATTATTTTAGGCCAGATTTGAATTAGACAGGAGTGTCCCAGTAATTTACCTGCTTGTTTTTTTTTCGCTAGTAGCTAACTTACTATCTGACATACTTAATGTACACTTAATAAAACCTCATGTATTTCATCAAGCTTTATTGCTTCTAATCTACTAATCCAATCATTGAATTCTGCCAGCTGTCCTATTTCCGCTCTGAACACACGAGCCACACTGACATTAGGTGACACATAATTAACTGTGTACTGCATGTTTTCCCTTGGTGGGCATGGTGGCTTAGAGGTTAGCACGTTTGCCTCACACCTCTGGGTTTGGGGGCTTCAATCCCACCTGTGCTCTGTGTGCATGGAGTTTACACGTTCTCCCCCGTGCTTCAGGGGTTTCCTCCGGGTACTCCGGATTCCTCCCCCAGTCCAATGACATTCGTTGTATGTGGATTGGCATTTCCAAATTGTTCGTAGTGTGTGAATGTGTGTGATTGTGCCCTGCGATGGGTTGGCACGCCGTCCATGGTGTCCACCGCCTTGTGCCCCAAGTTCCCTGGGATAGGCTCCAGGCTCCCAGACGACCCTGTGTAGGATAAGCAGTATGGAAAATGGATAGACGTTTCCCTTTAACACTAATAACCTTTATGTGTAACGCCTGCATTCATAGGATCTGCAGCAGACGCCCTCTGCTGGTCAAAGAGTGCACTATCAGGTACTTGTACTAAAATGTTCCATGTTGATTCACTAAAGCGGTGCAGCTGTGTCATGTATCATGTATCATGTGGCTTCTTACATTCATTGCATCTGCAGTGTATGAGCAGTTACCACTGACATTTATTTCAACACGTTTTCCTATAACAGAGAAAATACCAGAAACTCTGTTTGCATGAAACACAATTGAATTACATAAATTTACGTACATGCTTAAAATACATGACTATACAAATCAAATTTAAAGCTACAAACATTGCATATCTAGGGTCTTCGGATGAGAAATTAATGTTCATGGTAATCACACATATGCTATAGACTTAGTGCTTCACCAAGCACTTGGAGTACCTGTAAATTATACAAACAAACAAACAAACAAACAAAAGTCCCTTGTCTTCTGTATTTTCTTTTAAACTGTACTAATCTCCTCTAATAGGGTTTTAGCCAGATTATTTTTAGTCCCGGACCTAGTGAACTGCATGAGGATATGTTTTGATAACGACTACAAAGCACTCCTTTGGAGCAGGGTGTCTGCTAAGTGCTGTAGATGTAAATATAATGCAAGTATGCTGTACATGTGGTAGATAGAGATTAGGCTGAAAAATGCAGATTTTCTTTTTGATTCTAACTGTATAAGTTTTTCATTCAGCTATTGTCCCCCCCCCCCCCCCCCCCGCCTTTTTTAACATATGTTTCTCACTAAACAATGCAAGGTTACTTAATTACGTAATGTAAACTTAATTAAAAACAGATATTGTTTAGTAATATAAATAGAAATATTTGAGAAATTTCAAAAGAATCTGTTGCATTTACTATTTGAAACATTTGTTTAATGTTTTTCCAAAAAATCCCATGTTTCCCAGGATGAGAGCAGAGGTTTGTCCCAGCCTGCTTCTGCACACAGACTCTCCACTAACTGGAGTTTCTTAGACTGTAAGTCATGGGTAATGACTCATACGCATTTTCTGTATTTCACTATTCAAATTTACAATGATAATATTAACACACTCTGCCAATGTTTTCTAGCCACATCAGCTGACCGCTTTTACCGCATAGATAAGGCTCAGGTAGGCCTTAGATTAACAGATAGTGAGTTATGTTTAGTCACTAGAGTTAATTTAATGTGTTTTCCAGTTCATATATATGTGTGTGTGTGTGTGTGTGTGTGTGTGTGTGTGTGTGTGTAGGACCATCTGCATTTTGTGACAGAGATTTGTCAGGATGAGGTGTTCATCCTGGACCATGAGACATCTGCACTGAGCCAGGCCAGAGTCCCTGAAATGCCAGATGTGGTGGTGGAGCCCAGCTCGGGGTGAGAATGTCATCAAATATCCTCATAGCACAGTGGTGGACAAATCTGTAGCCCAGGCACACAAGACAAGAAGACTAGATATATCCAGGTTTTTGTTTATCTTTTTTTTTATTGACATTTTCTTGGTGGACAAGCAGACTCAGAAGACTGTTGATTTAACAGTCAGTAGCATGTAATGTAACCTCACTCATCCAACAACCAGACAAAAAAATGTCCTTCCTATTGACTTTCATTAAATAAATCTTTTCATTTGATATGTTTGTTTAAACATAAATTAATCCCGCCACCTGCCGCACTGTGCACATGCACCAAGGACATGGCCTGGCTGTTGATAGGAACTATAGTTACTAGCCATATATTTCCAGAAGTATGAATACAAAGGCATGCGGAAACAGTGACCAAAGTGCAGTGCAGCATAAACACTGTTACGTTGCTCTAATGCTAGCACAAAATGCAGTCACCTCACATTTAGACGTTTCATCAAGTGAAAATGAACACTCTAGCCAGGCTCAAATTGTGTGCAACAAGACAACAGCACAGCTCATAGCCGAAATGCTGGCCAAAATCTTTCTGTCTTTTTTCCATGGGCACGAGCACTATGCTTCATCAGCAAAAACATCAGGAGAGGATAAAGATACACAAAATCACTCCTCCCAGGGATTCAAGTACTCTCTTGTTCTCCTTAATCTGATTAATGCAAATAATTAGCTTGTCATACTTTTGAGTTAAATTACTATACGTTGTTTTTCCGCTTCTTAGTGTAGATTGTACTAATTGGACTTCTGGCCAAACCTAACATGAGACTGGTCGAGCACATTGCTGCTTTCTCTTGCCTGATGGGCTAACTAACGAGTTCATGATTTGTCCACCCCTCTACCAGAGCTATTAAACACAGGAGAATGTCCTCATGTCCTCCTTCTACTAAAGTTAATTTGCTTATGAGACAAGGCTCTGATTCTGATTCTGCTCCCTACTGCTTTTTGCAGGGTTTCATTGACAACAGAAGAACAAGGTACAGTAGAACTGCAAACTTCTTATTCAAACTAAACTGCAGATTAACAGATGGAAAAGGTACACTATAAGTCCAAACTTAGTTTATAATCTAAATGGCAGATTGTTGTTAGAATTAACAGAGGTACAAAGTACAATATAAATTCAACCATATTTATAACCTAAATAGTTTAAAATCTTGTTTTGCAATCTAGATTGCAGATTACAGTTGTAATTATTCACTCAGTGCTGATTCACACACAAGTGTGAAGATATTTTCACATCCCAGTGATTAGTGCCTAAAGCTCCTGGAAATTCCAAATGACTAAGAAGTGAGGAGTTTACAGAGTAAACTGTGGATTTTTTATTAATAGACACCCTTCATAAAAACAGACAGAAATGAATATATAAAATTAGTAATTTACAAGTAGTGTCATTTCCCCCCCAAAATTATTGCCACTGCCACAATTACTATTTAGTAAAACATCAATGAGTCAGCAACAGAGTTTATGATATTAGGCAATTTTCCTTGTATCCAGTTCCTTTTTTGACCAAGTGTGGCATTTATGGTGCCCTGTGGGGTGAACTGAAGAGGAAGGTCCATCAGCGTGGACCTAGAAAATGTGAAGGATCTGGAGACATTCTGTATGGAGGAATGGTCTCAGATCACTTGCCATGTATTCTCCAACCTCATCAGGCATTATAGGAGAAGACTCAGAGCTGTTATCTTGGCAAAGGGAGGTAGCACAAAGTATTGACTAAAAGGATACCAATAATTGTTGCACACCTATATTTAATAAAAGATTTTTTTTGATAAACCAGTGTTGTGTTTGTAATTGTTTGATATCCATGAAAACAGAATATTTTTGTGAATTATTTGCACAAAAGATCAAAAGGTTAAACAATAAAGACAATTTTTCACAGCCTTCTTGGCTCGTATTTACCAAGGGTGCCAATATTAGTAGAGGACACTGTATGACCAAAAACTTCCCAGCATTAGGTTGTTGTTATGGAGGTGTTTTTTTTAATAGTTCATTCTGAACTGAACTTGAAAAGGATCACATCTTCTTGAATTTAAATGCTGTATGACCACATGTACATGGAAATGGAGTATCTCATTCCTCTGTATCGCTCTGTATGTTACAGCTTTGCTGACTGCAGCGAGCTCAGGTGATCTGTCCACGGTAAGCTGTTCAAGGTTTAGACATGTTTAAATGAAACTGAAACTGGTTTCTGCCTGACTTGCATGACTGTGCAATAATCCCTTAGAATTTCACTAACAATTTAAATACTGCTACTTACAAAAATTTTAAATGCATCTCTAACATCATAAATGGGACATAAAAAAGATTCTTTGTACAGATTTAAGTCCAGTCAATACAAAAATAGAAATTAACTTTGAATTTTGTTTCAGTGCACATTTAAGAGATTTTGTTTAGTTTTTTGTGTATATTATTTATTAATAATCAGGAAAGCTTTATGGGCTTGAGTGTCTCATTTTAAAAGCAGTCCTGCATGTTAGAATTAAGTAAAAAATGTTAATGTTCATAGATTTGAAGAAAAAGGAAGCAAGAAAATAACTCCTGCCTAAACAAGTCAGTTAAAAATAACCCAACATGTTACAAGACTATAATGTTTCAGATTAATCAAGATTTTATTTCACTGACAGGGCTCTTTTTTTCTTTACTTTTTTTTTCCCCTCAAAGTTAGTTCTGTGTAAACCAGTTATCTAGTCATTTAAGTGCAGAGCTGGGTAGAGAAGCCAAAACTTTTACTCAAGTACAAGTAAAAAATACTCAAGTACTTATAAAAATAATTGTGACATGCAGGGGCTGATGGGTAGTGTAACTCTGCACCATTTGTCACTACCATGACAAACATATTGATTTTGTTTTGTTTTGTTTTGTTTTTTAATAAGAAGGTCTAATACAATTAGTATTCTTCTGTCATAATTATTATTCCTTCCTCTTCATTTCACTCCTCTTTTCTATCTCTCAGTTGTCTAGCTCATGCAGTAGTGGTCTCAGCTTGTTGGTTAGGGACACAGGAGGTCACTCTGCTCTGCACCTCGCCTCTCAGAACGGCCACATTGACGTTGTCAGCTTCATCCTGCAACATGGTAAGATTCAATATGAATCGCCTGTTTTCACATTTAGTGCACTATATAGTATGATGTGGATGATATGAAACTTTTTCACTAATGTGATTGAAAGGAGCTAACCATTCCTATAAACCATTCCTATTCCTATATTAGTGGATATCATTTTACAAGGCCAAGAGATAGGTCAAACAGTGCTAACTGTGTTGAAAGGCTGGTCAGTATGGTCATATTGTGACTAAGAGTACTGAGGCAAGCACATGACGGTCTATATGATTACAGGTTTACGGTATCCTGGTGAGACATGTCGTCTTACATCACTGAACTGTCAAAACTTCTGAAAATGTAATGTATTTTTAGGTACAACTGACAAAGACCTTATCATAGGACGGTTGTGAGTTTGAATCCCGACGATGTCATATCTGTTCACTTTACAGATGGAAAATATAATAAAAATTGTTCACACTTGGTGTTGGTGTGAGATAAGCAGTGCCCTCAGCACCTTTGGTTGTTGTTCATAATAGCACCACCTTCATAAATGTGGTATGAGGCATTATTGATGCTTTATTTATCCCAGTTTCAAAAATGGAAATCAGTCAACTGATGAATCAGTCAGACCTGACTATATATTTTTACAAAAGCCATAGGGTAATTCCATGTGTTCTTATAGGGAATAGCAGAGGTGCCAATATCTATGGTTTAGCCATACTATTTTACAATTTCTGACTCCATTAGATCATGCCTTAAATCACAGATCATATGCTGATTTTATTTTTTTATTTTGTATGTTTTCTCATCCTCCACTGAAATGAATTCATGTCTAAACCAGCTGTCTGTGCCTGCCAGGCATCTTGTGACATTGTAATTGTCAGGAATCATGTGAGGACACAATTGCAGGTACTGAACGTTTTATTAACAAGACAGAGACGTAATCCAAAAGTGAAAGAAACAGGCAAGTATCACGCGATGAGCAAACAACATGAACTGGGCTAGGTTAGACTGGGCTCTCTAAACTAAAAAACCAGAACTAGATCAAAAACCAGGGAAACAAACAGTATCAAAAGGCTGGGTATCAACTGGTACAAAATGACACAGAGTGTATACTTCATAATGGATGTGTGAACTGAAAGTCCTTAAATACTGTGAGTGTTGCTGTGAAGGTACTTGTGTCCAGGTGTATGTAATCGGTAATCTGCTGAGTGGGACCATGAGAGAGTCTGGCCCTGCGTCCCAATTGGCATACTTATACTATGCACTAAGGCAAAGAAAAAAGTACATACTTTTGAGCGTGTAGTAAAAGTGTATGTAAGTACTGAGATACACTAGCACGTCATACTAACAGAAGAGAACGCTGTCACCATAAACACACTCCTCGTTGCATTTCAGCTTTTCTTCATTCATTATTCCGTATATAATTTATACTATATAGTTTCATTTATCATTCCCTTGATTTATTTTTCCACATTTTATTTACACCTCTCTAAAAAGCATTCTTGAATTCACAAAACTCCTCCTTCCTGGCACAAGGAGTTGTGGGCAGTATTAGCTGAAAAAGTGTCCACGGATCCACACATGCCGAAAAGCTGCCAGAAGTAGTAGACCATCTGGGTACCTTTGGGATACTCATTTCAACATGCTACGATATGGGACACACTAATTCCCATCTCGGATACTATGTAGTACGGATAGTATGCCAATTCTGGGAAGTGTAGTTAGATGCTGATTCCTCTGTTGACATGACAGAAATTCTCATACTTGGAAATGATGAGCAGAATGAAGACTTACCAGTAATCAGCTTCTCCTAACTTCTGCTGAGAAGTGATCTGTTGCTTGTTGGTTCATCGTATTTGATTTTTGTATTTTCTGTCTTTGTTTCTCAGTTTCAAAATTGATCCTGGATTTAACGGACAAAGAGACGTAAGTGCCAGCTGATGACTTGCTTATAGCTCCTCATTCTTTACCAGGGAAAGTGTCTCTATGTCTCTATGTTTTTCTTCTTATCCAGTGGTGACACAGCACTTCACAAAGCCGCATCTCAGAGACACCATGAAGTGTGCAGACTGTTGCTGGAGGCCGGGGCTTCCCACAACAAAACTAACTTTGTGGTGAGTCATGTGTTTTTCTACCTGAAACTCGTCATTTTGCGTACCTCTTGACTCACTTTGAGTTACAGGTAGCATTAAAACAGTAGGCTGAGATTATTCCAAACGGCTTATTGTGATTTTTAAGTGATTTCATGATGAATCATGTGTTGAGTAATTATTTTCTCTGAAGATCACAAGATCTCAGGAGGAATTTCATGTTTGACAGGTTTAGCCTTTATGACTTAAAGGTGTATTCTTGTCATCTCAGGGGAAAACTCCCAAAGACTGTGCTCAGGAAGTTGGAGACTCTGATTTGGCCTCCTATCTGGGGAGCAAGGAGTCCGAACAGTCAGCCACACGTGAGGATTTAGAGACGGCTGTGTGAAGAAACACTAGGAAACTCGGTGCCTCACACAGACCCTGGCTTTCACAGCTCATGAAAGTACCGGAGTCCACTTTCTCACATGTAGAGAGAGAGAGAGAGAGAGAGAGACAGAAGGAAAATGAGAAGGAGAGGTGAGAAGGTCACAGCAATGACCTAAAGGAGCCTCATAGAGACACGGATGGGAGTCCTTTCTAGAGCAGAAACTCCTAAGAAGGGAGGAAAAAGGTTGTTGGTGCTTCCTGGGGATCACTGTGGGTTTAGAATGGTCTTGGGAAGATTTGCATTGGTATTTATTTATTGCTTATTTATTGATTTATTTATTGAAAGACTGATTGTACTTACTTTAAGAGACATCGTTTTCCTCCCGTTAAGCCTGTGTACTGCTATAGTGGTATGAGGTATTAGATTAAAGATAGATGCAATGCAAATTGCACAGTGCAGTTTCCAAAACCGTGGCCATGGAAGCACTGTGATATACACAGAGATATACAGAGTAACAGCAGGCACACAAGACACTGCTGCCTAAGCCAGCCACCTCTCCTGTACACCATGTTGTGTATTTGTAGTTGTGTATTTAAATCCATTACCACAATTGTACTACCAACCCAGGCAGGCAAAAGGCCACAAGCTTCCTCGCAGGCATGAGGAGTTTACCATCACTTTTTTCCTCTTAGCCACCAGTTATGCACCAGTGGCACTAATTGTCAATATGCTTAAATGAGTACAGTAAGTGCTTGTTTCCTGAATCAGGAGTATACCGCTCCACGAGCTGAGCAGAGTGATTCCTACTGCCTGAACCTAACACACCTCCTAATTATTTCTATTGTAACATAAACAGCTGATTGAAACTCGGAGTTGACATTATGTGCCTCTTATTCTAGAAATGTTTTTATATTCCTTTATTTGGCTCATGGGTGCCTCATATCCAAAATTTTTCCATATCAGAGCAAGTGAGTTTTTCAGAAAGTCATTCAGTGTGGAAAACATTATCTGCATACATACAGTACATAGTGTTTATCTATATTCTGACATTTGTTCTGTTCTTTTCTTTTTTTTGTTGTTTTGCGTGCAGTGACAGTGATTGTGACAGTGAATTATTTATCTTAAGAAACAAAAGATCATAATCTGAGCCATATTCAATGCAATATGAATGGATGACACGTGCATTAATCTCTTTATTTTTACATTGCAGTAATGTTAATAAATGAATGGTTGTCTAAGGCACCTACAAGCTAAATGATGGACGATTTCATTTCTTTTTAGTCATAGTAGAGGAATTGTCTAGTTTTGTCAGTCCCACAACTTTTTTCAGTTCGTTTATTTAGCACTCCAACTTTCTGTTTCAAATTGTGTCAAAATGGCAACAAAACAAGAGCAGCGAGGTTCAGTCGGTCAAGACAGCAGCATGTGTGCATCCTCTGATCAGAAAATATGAAACAGTAGCTTTTGATGTTCGTTTTGGTAAGCCTGCAAAAATAATAGTGGCCACATCCTGTTGCATTTAAAACAATGCGAGTTAAAAAAAAATAAAGCATTTGCATGAAAATGGTCATGATGGAAATGTGTTACACCTGCTGTGAGAGTGGTTTATATATTACTGATCTGCTGTGTTATTTTGTATTATTTGTGATTTTATTGTGCATGAGATTTTGTTACCAGGATATTTCTGCTCAATTATGAGGTTATAAAATGGCCTTATTTCTGTTACTTTTTTTTTTGTTAAACATTACTTATCAAAAGTACTTGCTTGATTTTTTTTTTTAATGTTTAAATTATGGGAATACTTGAATGATGTATATTTTTTCATTTCTAATTGTGTATTTTAGTGTCATCACTCTATATTAGTGGAATCTGATGACTACTGGCCATCCATGTGTTAGATAGGCCTCGTGTCTTTCTCCAATATTGGAATGTTAGTCATTAAAGAATGAACAGAGTGGAAAGTACATGTGATGTTCATTCGTTTCCAGGAATATTATCAAATAAATATAGTTTATTGTTTAATGACTGAGCTGAGTAAGAAAACAAAATAAATCATGTTTATCTCCCTCCAGTGAACTTTATTATTCAATTAATTATGTTACAAAGTTCTAAAACCTTTCTATTTATCTTTTTTTTGCCGTTAGTATAGCAGCATGAAGTAAACTGATGTTAAAAGTTTTTCGTTTTAACTAAATGTTTAAATTATTAACATATTTTTTTTAAAGTCACGCATTGTAAATACATGGTTCTCAAATTGGGATCTTGGAACCCCCAAGGTTCCATGAAGCGCACCCAGGGGTCCACAGTTTAAAAAAATATATATTTTTAATATTGTTCCAATGAAATCACAACTGTTAATTAGCCAAGTTATTCATCCATCTGTTCATTTTCCATACCGATTATCCTACACAGAGTCATGGGGGAGCCTAGAGCCTATCCCAGGGAACTCGGGACACAAGGAGGGGAACACCCTGGACAGGGTACCAACCCATCTCAGGGCACAATCACACACACACATTCACACACTACGGACAATTTAGATATGCCAATCAGTCTACAACGTATGTCTTTGGACTTGGGGGAGGAAACCGGAGTACCTGGAGGAAACCTTCGAATATGCAGACTCGACACACACAGGGCTGATTTGAAGCCTCAACCCCGGAGATGCAAGGCAAACATGCTAACTACTAAGCCACTGTGCCCTCATTATCAAAGTTATTATATTTATTACTGAGTTCTTATAGTTATTAGCCAATTTGACTGGTCACTTGAATTAACTAATCCAAATCTCAGTTAGTCTGTAACTGTAAATAATATCAATTTGAATCTTATGACAATTTTATTAAAAATGGGTTCTGTGAATGGAATCCTCAGAAATAAATAATTAAATATAGCTGCAAGCAGAGATTAAAGGGGCCAAGCATCAAAGGCGGAGCAAGCACAATGCGGAGCCCAAAGAACACGAAGAGGAGAAATAGAATGTACATGAATGAATAAAAGATTCAGAGGTTCAGAAGCACAGCTGAGAATAAGACTGAACAGGAAATGAACAGAACACTTTTAAGAACTTGCACCAAATGGGACTCGAACCCATGACATTTAGAATTGGTGCTTATCACTTATCACAGTGCACCACACAGATAAAGCCCATTTAGCTAGATATTGAGAAGAACTTCCAAGGTGAGAATAAGCACATAAAAGCATTAGTTAGAATGTTAACAGATACTGGATCATAACTTTTGAACAAATATGAATATCAAAATTATTTTAGTGATTTTTGTGTGCCTCTGTCTACTGATCTTCTGAGCCAATTTTGGTAAGAATTGGACAACATTTGAACAAGGAGTAGAGAAAAAAAATACTGTACATTTCAAAATGGTGACATTGTGATCACTATGAGCAGACTAATCTGAAGTTCTTTTCTCTAGGACAACAATTCTAACCATTTGAATAGGGAATTTTTGAACTAGTGACGGCGCTATAGAGTTGGTCATAGAGAGCCCATCATTGGTACAGATACTATTCATGGTCATATGTAAGAGTGTGCCAAATTTCATCATTTTCCTACTTACAGTTCATAGGGCTGCCATGGACTCCCTGTGTGGAAGAAGAAGAAGCAGAATAATAATAATAATAATAATAATAATAATAATAATAATAATAATAAAACTCTCTACGGTTCCAATAAAAAGCCAAAATATAATTGCACACATTTAAATAAAATGGCTAATATGTGAACAGTTGGAATACATTTATATTTTATGAATATGTACTCTGTGGAATTTTTTTTTGTTGTTTACACAAAAGTGTTCATTGCGTGCTATAAATGGAATCGTTTGACATTTCCCATCAGCTGATCAGTGAGTCATTACAGATCCGCCCACACACAATAAAATCAGCAGTCTGCAGTGTAGTTAGAAACTGATTTAGTTCGGACTGCAGTGATATTGAAGCGACATGGTGAACGGGATAGAGGAACAAACCACGTAAGTGTCTAATAATTACTTTACATTAAGTTTATAATTCTTATATATTACATACACCTTATGTGTCTATCTGGAACTGTTGTAGTTCTGTAGCTTGTTAGAAGAAAAAGAAACCACTGTCACAAGAAGTAGTTGTCATTAAAGACTGTACAACATAATACAACGTTTTATTTTTGTTTGTTTTGTTTTATTTTTTAATAATTTAAGTAAGCATACAGTTCGCTATTATTTGTATATTCTGTGTGTGTGTGTGTGTGTGTGTGTGTGTGTGTGATTGTTGTCAGTAGTGTCGTAACTACGGAACTGAACTGTCACGGAGTCATTTAAAAATATATATTTATTTATTTGAGTGTATAGATGATGTATAGATTTGTTGGATAACTTATAAAGTATGACGGGGGGTGTGTCTGAGACTGGTGTTTCCCGGTTAAACTCCCGGTTGACTGAATTAGTAGCAGGACAGGACATGCCCGGACATAGACTGTCCTTGCTCTAACAACACAAGCGAAACACTTCCGGTTCCGAATCCTAAGCGTTTTTGGGGAGTTTTCCTCCAAATACAAACAACGAAGTGAATGACTACATAAACATTCTGCATGTCCAATGGAAATTGTAGCTTGTATGCCATCTTTAAATCCCACTTCTTCACTTTTATCACTTTTATTGCTAACATAACACAACTGTCTGAAATTAGATTTAATAACTTACAATTGCAATTTTTTTTATCAAGTAAACAAAAGGGCAGTGAACAACCCTTATAGAAAATTCACATAAAAAAAAACAAGCACTACATGTGAAAAATGTTGTCTTAAAAACAACACACGATCCATTTTATTTTCTATGAATTTTTCACCTTTTTTTTTGTTTTTGTCATTTGTAGGGCACGTGGTTTAATTTTTCAGATGGGTTTTCTCATGTGATACCACATTGCTACAAATATAAATATATTCACATGTACAGTTTCGGGGCATAACTGCAAATGCACCTTCTTGTTTTTCACATCACATAATTGCATGTGAAAATGATCATGGGAAGTGGATGGGATTTTTCTGTTAGGGGAATGCTTCATGTAAACAGTTAACGAAGTGTAAGGTTAAATGAAATGGCTATGTAGCATATATATATATATATATATATATATATATATATATATATATATATATATATATATATATATATATATATATGCCATTTTCTCAGTGTTCATCGTTGAGTGATGAACAAAGCACAAGAGCTGTGTATAAACACTGTTGTTGTTGTCTTCTTCTACAACCAGAGACCAGGTGGAACTGCTTGCACAGATGTTTCCCAAAGACAGTATTGAGTACAAACTACTTGTGAAGTACACACAGAAGAAAAAAAGCACAAACAGTCACCCCCCACAGAGCAATGGTGTGGAAGAGGCAAAGGTTGCCTCACCTACGCAACCTCACGACTGCCATAAATCAAGGAAACATAAGAAGAAACATAAATTTTGGAAAAGAATAAGCTGCATTTGGCCAGTGAGGGAATCTGACGGCCCTGTGTCTGGACACCCCAGTCGAGGAGCATCTGCAGAGTCATGTGAGTGTCAGAATGACTTATTAGTGCTATGACCTCTATTGAGCAACTAACAATTTCTTTCTGGTCCAGAGATTACAATTATATACAAAGGGTGTGGCTTTAGTAGGTCATGAAACATGCTAACCATGACTCATTCGAGCAAATTTATTTGTCTCATAAACGTGGCCCACTAAAAATAATCACTTGTTGCTCTCTACTCCAGCAGGTCCAGACCAGGAAGAAGTGGAACAAATTGTCAGCAAGTTGACTAAGATCATAGACCGTGTTCATTTTATATCTACAGATATAGAAACCGATAGTGACGGTGAGTATTTCTTGTCTGCATTACTGTCTTACTTTCATAACAGAAAGAAAACTGAAACATGACTGTTCATATGTATCCTTTGATGTACACAAGGCTTGTGTTAAAGTAGCAGGGTGTCTAATCCTTATCTTGTATCTGCAGATGTTGTAGAGAAAATAGTGGAACTGCTGAGGGAACATGGAGATAAACTTAACGAGGAAGTAAGTCACATGAATTCCTTTAGTTTCACTAATCCAGCGGATATACTTGGGGGTTTGAAATATATGAATCACAAGTTTAAGAGTAACAATATCAGGATAAAATGTTATATAATAAAATAATAGGATAGTTATTGAAGAAATGGGGAGTCCTAAAAGTTATTCTGAGGTGCACAAAAAAATCTGCAATATAATGTGTCAGTGTATTAATGGAATAATAAACTGAACCTGAACTTAATAGATTTGAAACAATGTATAAAGTAGGAGATAGTTCTCTATGTTGAAACCATTAAAGTATTTTTCATCTTTGCTCATAGTCCACAAGGTGGCCCCATAAACAAAACCATTTTCCCAGCGATGATCTACTCTACATTAGTGAGGGGAAAATATCAAATGTATTTATTGAGAAGGGAAAAATATCACTGTGAAATTGTGCATATTGTAGTAGCTAACTGTTTAACATCTGTCCATAGATTGAAAAGAACCATGTGCTTAGGAAACAGCTGCAGGACTCTCTGTCATACGGTTTCTTCGGGAAATTGGCCCAGACCTTTTTTCAGAGACTGAGTCCAGAGGAGCTTCCTCCCACGCAGAGCCCAGAGCAGGCTAAGATCGCGCTCACCTGTGAGCTGACCAGCCGCCTAAACACCATGGACTGCCATCCCATGAACCGGGTGCTGGGCTTCGGTGCTAAATACCTACAGGATTATTTCAGCCCCTGGGTCATCAAACAAGGCGGCTATGTAAGTGCACTACAACTTGCTGCCAAGCCTACTAATGTTTTTCCTCATTTGTTTTGTTTGATCCATTTAGATCCATTTCTTTCCATTATTTAACAAAAAAAACCCTAAATGCTAAATTGAAACTTTTTGTCTATTTTTGTTCTCTTTTCAGGAAAAAGTTTTCGGCACAGACAGTGATGCTGAGGAGGAGGAAGTTCAATAAGCCTAGAGGATTTTGCTTTGTTTTTTTAGATTTAATTATTCTCAGGGTTCAAGTCATTTGAATAAGAAACGTATCGCATTAAAAAAAAAAAGTAAAATGTTTACATGTTTGTTTAAAGATACCAAAGCTGCTATGAAATTGTGTATGTGTTTTTTAGTAATTTTGTGTTAAATATTTTTGTGCACATTGGGGGGTGGGGGATAAATAATATCTTGCTAATACTAAGAGATAATAGCTAATACATATGTATATAACATGATTCTTAAGGATGCTTTTGTATTGCATCCACATAGGATTCTTTACATGTGCATATGGATAGTATTTAGGTGAAATTCTGTTGAGGGTTTTTTTCTATTTGTAACGGTCAGATCCTTTGTAAGCAGATTTAATGGGCTCCAGTTTATTTTTATGGAAAAAGTAGCATAAGGAGCAAAAACTGAAATAAAGCTGTAGAGAACTACACATGAAATCTTCTTCACTGCTTCATCTTAAATTATTTCAAGATAATGAAGTGTTGACAGTTACAAAAATGGTGTATATTATAATGGCTTATGTTTCAGGAAATCTTTATAAGAATTTATTTATTTGAACAAACCACTATGAACCCTAAGTATGCCCTAAGTATATTGCAAAATGCTAAAATGTGAAGGAGAATGAGAACTTCATGATCAAGGTTGAGAACCATGTTGTGAAAACCACCAACTAGGAGGTTGAATTAAAAAACTTTATTTAAAAAAATTAATGTTCTTTTTTTTTTTTTTTTTTTTTTTTTTTTAAAAAACAAAAAAAAAAACTGGTGGTATATTTTATGCTGGCAATAACAATTTTGAACATTACCAACTCTACCATTTTAAAGAAAATAAACTTCTTCATAAAAAAGGATGCTAAGCCTACTTTTCTTTGTCCTGTATTAGTACCACGAAGGGTACTTTTTTTTTTTTAAGTACATCTACAATATGACTCCAGTTGAAAGATGCATATTAAAGTTACTGAATATGTATTATTGTGGGTAATACCCCAGAAACAGTTACAGTTTTGCTGGCAACTATTTTTTTCTGACTTTTAGGGGGCTGTTTTCATTCCTTCTGCTGTACATTTAATATAGCCAGTGATTTACAGCTTCCTGAATACACTCTCTGTTCAATGTATTAGATAGATAGATATGCAGAACTATTAGGAATTCCTTTATGCCTGAACATTGAAGCAATTATTCAATTAAATTCAATTACATTTTATTTGTATAGCGCTTATAACAATGGACATTGTCACAAAGCAGCTTTACAGAAATATATACATTCAGGACATAAATTTAAAATTTATAATTTTGTACCTAATGAGGGCGCCAGAGGCAACGGTGGCAAGAAAAAAACTCCCTAAAATGGACATGAAGAAACCTTGAGAGGAACCAGACTCCAAAGGGAACCTATCCTCATCTGAGTGACACCGGATACTAAGATTATAAATAATTCCCTTCTATAGCTGTGTTTGTTGTATTGTCAAAAAATGCAATTGTGTAACCAGGAAATGCATTATAGTTTTTTAACATGAAGTCTATTTTGTTGAAGTTATCAACTGTTCACTGAAGGAGAGTTGAGTGCAATTGTTTGTGGCAAATGCAGTACAAAGCCGTTTTCTTGGTTTCAGTGTATCTTTAGGCTGTCCGTATGAGGCCATCCTCAGCTGCAGTGAGTAGTTTCCAAGTGATGAGCTCTCCAACCAGAAGCAGGGCATCAGGATGGATCAGGCAGGTTCGGAGAGCAGAAGGGGTCAGGATCACTGGTTATGCAATCAGCCAATCACATACTGTAGAAACAGACTGGACTAATGTAGCAGAATGTCAAACCTTGAGGCAGATGGGCTACAACAGGTACAGTAGCAGAGCACTGGATTCCACTCTGCTCACAAAAGAACACCAATCTGTAGCAGCAGTGGGCATCAAAACTGAGCTGGATTGTAGAAATGTTTCCTGATTGTTGTTGTTTTTTGTTTTTTTCAATCTTCAACTGTCCAGTTTTTCAGTGAGGCTGTGCCCGCTGTACTGTCAGACTCCTGTTCTTGGCTGACAGGTGTGGAATCCAGTGTGGTCATTTGCTATTGTAGCCTATCCACCTCAAGGTTCGATGGGGTGTGCTTTCTGAGATGCTTTTCTGCTCACCATGACTGTAAAGATTGGCTATTTGAGTTGCCCCTATCTGCTCGAACCAATCTGGCCAGCAGGGGTGTCCAATCTTATCCGGAAAGGGCTGGTGTGGGTGCAGGTTTTCATTCCAGCCAAGCAGGAGGCACACCTGATTCCACTTGTTTAATCAATTGATCTTGGTTTTCAATAGACTCAGGTGTGGCTTCTACTTGGTTGGAAAGAAAACCTGCACCCACACCGGCCCTTTCCGGATAAGATTGGACACCCCTGCTCTAGAGACTGCTGTGCATGACAATCCCAGATCAGCAGTTTCAGAATATTCAAATCAGCACGTCTGGCACCAACAACCATGCCACGGTCAAAGTCACAGAGATCACATTTGACCCCATTGTGATGTTTGATGTGAACATTAACTGAAGCTCTTGACCTGTATCTGCAGGATTGCACTCCTGCCACATGATTGGCTGATTGCATAATTACAGTACATGAATGAGCAGGTGTACAGGTGTTCCTATAAGCTGTTCTTTTCTGATTACAATCGGAAAGAATGTGATTACTGACACTGTCGTGTTAATAGTGAATCATCATTAGGCGTAATGCTCGTTCACTACGAAACCTAACCAGGAGTTTATCACACGTGCCAGACTATTTCACTTGTAAAGACAACAATTACTGTCGTCTGCTCTTTTCATTTCACACCAGTCTTTAATGCGTTACATGGTTTCAGTTTCGTTATATTTCCTTACCAAATGGGTCCTTGAATAGTTTGAATAGTCTTAAAACGTGAGTGTTGAAGTGTGAGGGCGTGGCTGTGGCGCGCGCCTGGTTCCTCGCCTGTCACCGCTCGCGCTGCTTTTCTTGGCTGTGCGCGCGCGCTCGGTGTGAGTGGCGCAAGCTCGCAGAGGCTCGTGACAAGGAAAATAACCAAAATGCGCAAGGCGAGAGGAGCGAAGAAAGCTCAACCCTTACCGGATCCACACCCCGACAAGAAGCTCAGAGAAGCCCCGAGATGCGCCGAGGACGGAGGAGCAGCTCCACGTGCCAGGAAGAAGGGCTACAAACCCCCGGATGTAAGGAGCATATTCGGGGCGCGGGGAAGGAGAGGAGAGGGACACGAGTTCAGAGAGGAGGAATCAGAAGGATGGTGCGATGTGTGCTGTGCCATCATCTTCCAGGGGGGTCTGATGTGCACAGGTAAGAGGGAGCACGAGGCTACCTTTTATATCCATTATACATGTAGTGGATACAACCCTGGAAACCTTCTGACCTTAAAACCACGTGACTAATAAGTGCCTGTGAATCATAACCACTGATATAATAACAAGTGTGAAATCAGGGCCATTGATTTCTTCTCTTCCAAATAAGTGACTAAATCATTTAGAGAAAATCTTAGAGTGAGAAATATTATTATGCCTTATTGAATATTCTAGGGATAGAGAAATTAGGTTTGTGTATGCCTTTGAACAGATGTCCCACTTATATTTCAGAACGGCTGAGAATAAGTTTAAGAAAACTGGCTTACATTATTACAGTGTGTGTGCCGTATCCAAAAACAAAGCATAGGTGACAGGTGTGCACGAACTACACTCGCACACACACGGACACACACACACCTACCGGTATGTTGACGGACTGGTTCTTAGTAAACCTATAACTTCTGTCACTATCTACCTACATTTCAAAGAATGTATGTGTCTTTTAAAGTAATATATCTGGTTTTGATTTTCTGAGAAGTGCTCTTCATATTTTCATTTAATAATAAACTCATCACAATAATGTAATGCTGTCCTGATGGACTCTTGATCATAGGCCTGGGCTTCAGATACAGTCTTAAGCACTATGTCTCTCAGGTGGTGTTAAACAAACAAATCGGACTAAAACACTTGCTTTATTTTATGATATTTGTGGCTTGTATTAAACAAGACCATGTTGGCCACCATGCATAAGTGCCATTTTATTTACTGTGTACACTACAGTATAGTAGTCCAGCTCTGAGCGTTTTTTATAAGTTTAGTGTTTGAGCATTTCAAGAAACAGCACTAGGAATCTAAGGCACTCAGTTGTCTTAGCCTTCTTCTGCTGTCAACGTCTGCTGCCTGCCAGGAAGATCAACTGAAGTGTCATGTTCGTACAGATTCATATCATACGACTTGTATGATTAGTTCCCCTTCAGTGCCTGGAAGGAAACCTGGCCATTTGCATTCTTGCCTAAGCCATTACTTCCCTTTCTCTCCCAAAATGCCATCTCTAGACTCTGGCTTATTTCGTATTCCTTTAAGTAGTTGTTCATTCACAAGTAGTGGGCAACGCATTCACTCAAATGTAACACTTGTACAAAGGTGACTTTCACTGAAGCTTCTTTTCCTTCTTAATGTGACACCTGACTCAAGCGATCAAATAAGCAAGTGAAAGAGTGAAGCATTCACTGGATCAAGTGATTAAGATAATAGCCCTGCTCTACACTGGCCATCTATTTTTTATCATATGCTCCCAGACACATTGCTACCATGTAATTATGGCCTTGTCACATTTTTCAGGCCACTTTTCAGATCTCGTAGCATATGTACGTTTACGTATAAAATAAGCGTAAATAAGCTTTGGCAATCTGGGGAACCCTGTTGTACAGTATACAACAGAAGTATCACTTAAATATCAAATGATTCAAAATTGTTTCACCTTACAGTAATTGCTTTACTTCTAAGTTGAACAATAGGGTATTTGCTCTTATGTGAGAGTTTAGATTTATTATATTAAAAATGCAGGACCCACAGCAGGAATTCAGTGCAACAAAATTCAGTACATCTTTAATTAATGGGATTCAAAGCTTTTATTTTTTCAATACTTTGTATGTCCGCCTTTATTTTTGATGACAGACTCAATTCTCCTCGGCATGGAGGATACCAGTGTTGCACAAATTTCTAGCTTGATTTTTTTTTTTCAGCTGCTCTTTGCTGGAGAAGTTGTGTTGCTCTACCTTTCTCTTTAAAATACCCCAAAGGTGCTCTGTTGGATTCAAGTCAGGCAACATACTTGACCAGGTCATAGTTTTCACTTTTTTCCTCTTTAGAAACTCTTGCATGATTTTACCAGTGTGCTTTGGATCGTTATCATGCTGGAATATTCCTCTTCTGCCAATCTTCTGGAGACTGGGAGTCAACTTGTCAGCCAGTGTTTTGGTATATCCACAGGTATTCATGGTGCCATCTATTAATGTCATCTCCCCAACACCTTTTTGCATTCATGCAGCCCCATATCATCATACTCCCACCTCCGTGCTTCACTGTTGGGGCTATGGACAAAATGTGGTTTTCCTGGCCAGGTTCACACCAAACATGCTGGACCCCATCTGAGCCGAACAAATTTATCTTGGTCTCATCTGACCAAAGATTGTTCTCCCAATATTCATTAGGCTTCTTTTCATGTACTTTAGCAAAGTTTAATCTTGCACTTTTATGCCTACGAGCTAGCAAGGTTTTTTCTTAGACTCTGTCCATAGAAGTTGACATTATGCAATGTCTTTCTCACTGTCTGAGCTGTCACAGAAACTCAGATATCCATTGATAACCCCTGTGCCAAGTCTGAAGCACTTGCGCATCTGTTTTTCAGAGCTAGAGGCTGATTACTGCTCTAACTGTGTTTCACTGATTAAACTTCAGACTGATTAAAATTTGACTGGTTCCTGCATCCTTTCCCATCTTTGTGAAGTCTCACAATCAGATTTTTCAATTCCTCTGGCAATTATTTCCCATGTGTTCATCCCAGGTGATTCATCCCGGACATGCGATCTCCCTGGACAACTCTCTGATCTCACCTTCAGTCACTGCGTGCAACCTCGGGTTAACCGTGGACAATCCACTGTCCTTTTCTTCTCACACTCTCATGTCAATTTCTCCTTTACAACATCAGAAGGATTCGTCCATTTCTATCCACACAGGTTACTCCGGTGCTGGTTCAGTCTCTTGTCATTTCAAGACTGGACTACTGCAACTCGCTCCTGGCAGGTCTGCCTCTGAGCACCATTCAACCCTGGAACTGATCCAAAATGCAGCTGCGTGACTTGTTTTCAACCTTTCTATGTTCTCCCACACCACCCCATTGGTACACTCCCTCCACTGGCTTCCTGTAGCTGCCTGCATCAGATTCAAAACACTGATGCTCGCCTACAAAGCCAAAAACGGACCAACACCCACTTACCTCAGCGCACTTATCACACCCCATTCTGCAGCACGTTCCCTCTGATCCTCTAGCACTGCTCAACAGGTTCCATCAGTATGCATGCATAAAGGCTCTTCTCTGTTCTGTAAACTTCTTCTAGATGTCCGACCAGCTAGAGTCAAACGACATCTAAAGATCTGCCTCTTTCTGAAGTACATAAATTAGCACTGTATTTATTGATAGAGACTTCAAAGCATTTCTCTAAGTCGTCTGGATAAGGGCGTCTGCCAAATGCCATAAATAAAAAATGTAAATCTAAATGATGCTGAAATGCATATAGACACAGCCCATAGGTCCAGAATTGAGAAAGTTCTGGTGTTTGCTGGTCATTTTATAACCATGTTCATGTAATTAGAAATCACAGGTGTACTCAATTAGGTTTCAATGATCTCAGGTTTTCTAATTTGTTTGTCAGTGATCACAGGTGTATTCACTTTTGTTGCATTGAGTTTCTACTTTGGGGCCTGTATTTTAAATATATATTTTTAAAGAATTGTTTTGATTATTCAGAAGAGGAGATACGGAAATAATGCAATTACTGAGAGGTGACACAATTTTTGAATCATTTGATATTTAAGTGATATTGCACATGGGTGGACTCACCTCTGTTGTATACTGTATGTGCTTTTGTGGCTGCTCTGGCAAATGACTAAAAAAATGCTTAAAAAATGTAGGTTTTGGCCAAAATATAGTTTTTCTGCCTATAACGTGTTAACATTTAAAATGTAAAAAATTAAACATATTTTATCAAAACAATTTGGAAATGTTATTTATTTATTTTTTCAAACTTGCCTAGGATCATATTGTGTAAGGAGCCAGTTTAACCAAAGCAATCTGTCTAATGCTTGATAGCTTGTAAGATAGCTGTCATATTACAGCAAACTAGTGACTACATTTCCCATCCTGCACTGCGGCCTACAAACATGGCCACCATGGACTGCAATTCCCAGAACACTCACATTCATTCTAATCACACATTCCTGCATCCAATTCACAGCACTCACAACCACAGTATAAAGCGACTGTTTGTACACAATAACTTCGCGAAGTATTGAGTGTTATCACCATACCAAGCATTTGTACCCCGTTCCTCGTTTTGTTTCATGTTCATTGATCTTGTTTCTTGTTTCTCGTTTCTCATTCTCGTTTCTTGCCTTGCCTAGTTTATGCCTGTTTGCAGATCGCCTGACCCATTGCCTGTTTTTGACCACGCTATTGTTTCATGATTTGGATTTGTCTGCCTGCCTCTCTTTATTAAATGCTCTAATCTGCACTTGCATCCGTCCTTACCGTCATTACATGGATTATGTGACAATAGCTACGTGCCACAGCTAAATGGACATATGCATAATCAGTTAAGTTTGTAATCAGAGAGCATGCCAGAATGTACGTGATGCTCCTGTGAGGCACTTAAATCAGTGAAATCTTTCAATTAATTTTTTTTTTTTCAATTTTTTGGGGGCTACAATATTTTAAAATGCTGTAACATTTATATATGGATGAGCGACATGCAAAGGGGAAACATATTTCCCTTGAGGAAAAGCTGTAGTTTTCAGAACTATTTGTATAGCAGATGATGTCAAACGTGTTTTCCCAGGTTGCCATACATATGCACTTGTTTTCAGTTTTCCTGTTTTGATTTGATTAGTTATTGCATTTTCAGTGTATATGGCTTGCAGCTGCCCTCGGAAAGCTTTACTCTGGGTAGGTAGGAAGAAATTAAATGTGGTCACAACGAAGCTAATTTTACAGTGGCTTGCTGATACCTCTACTTGCTTGGTGACATTCTGTTGGTTTTAGGAAAAAATGTGTTCACCTTTTACTTTCCTTTCTAGAAAGATAACACTACAACACAAAGTAATGATGTGTAATAGAACACTAAACCAAGCACTAACTAACTTCTTCATTCATTATAAGTTGAAGACCATGTACAGTTACCATTTTAAAGTTTAACGTTAAAGTTACAGCTTTATCTCTGACTTTTACAAAGTGCTGACACTGGAGACCCCTTCCAAAAATGCTAAACATACATCTCCTCACAGAAAACTTCACCATATCATGTTTATGTGGCGGGTTTTCCCAAGTCCCATTGTAACGTGTTAATATAGAAAGACAATGTATTAGAACGATTAATATTAATAATGAATATATATTAATATAAACCAGTGATTTTCCTGATAATTAATCAACACATTCTGACCAATCAGAATTGAGAATTCAACAGTGTTGTGATATATAGTTATAATTATTTAGTAATTTAGTAATTAGTTATATAGTTATTATATTGGGGTGGCTGTGGGTCAGGTGGTAGAACGGGTTGTCCACTAATCGTAGGGTTGGCGGTTCGATTCCTGGTCCACATGACTCCACATGCCGAAGTGTCCTTGGGCAAGACACTGAACCGCAAGTTGCTCCTGATGGCAAACTAATGTCTTGCATGGCAGCTCTGCTACCATTAGTGTGTGTGTGTGTAGTTCATGAATAGCCATTTCTCTGGCTCGTCTGCATTGTGTCTTGCTATTTGACACCCACCTGTTGGCTCCCCTAATATCCATCTGCTTGTTTGTGTAGCAGCAGTGACGGTGTGTCTAAATAAGACACACTGCTCTGTGACCGCATAATGATGGACCACAATGGACAGCCTCCTGACTGAGCAGAATAGAAAGCCATGGGGTCCCAGACACACACACACACACACACACTTGAACAGTGGATTCTTATGAAGGGAGGCTGTAGACAGAGAGGCAGAGAAACAAAAAAATAGAGGGAAAGACAGCAATTCTCTATGGACAAAGCACTTGCTTATCTCATGCGTAGGACACGCCGATGTGTTTGGACTTCTGTGTGAGCTTTTTTGGGGCTGCCGTGTAAGGTCATGGCACTGAGGAGAGGCTTCAGCAAGACTCTGAAGAAAATAACCGTGTTCTTCTACTGTTTCACCAAAGTGATGCGCCGCTCCGGACGCATGGAGCGCAGCCTTCTGTGGAAGCTTTCTGGTGAGTCCAGTACCATGCAGGACCTCTACATGTGGCTACACAGCTGGCTAAACAGAAAGTTTCTTACTGAGATTTCCTTTTTAGAATACAACACTGACCAAGTCAAGACTGTAGAGCCATGTTTAATCTGTTGAAATATTGCGTATGGAGTATTTCAGATGGTTCGTATTGTATTTATCTATCAGGGGAAATTGCAGTCTGTTGCCATGAACAGCTTTGTGTACGCTTGACATTGACGGTGCTCATCAATATTAAGTATCATCTTATTTATAGTACAAGATACTCTTTTGCAGTGTGTAATTGATGATTCTGGAAGGAATCTATATATGAGTTCTATCAATATACTTTTATGTGTTGTATTTTTATATATTTAAAATAGAAAAAAATTCTGTTTGGTGATTGCAAACTGACAATCATGCAAATGCTTTAAAAACGGGCACCACACACAGAGCTGCTTTTTGACATCTAGGTTATACACTGCCAGGCAAAAGTTTTTAAACACCCTATATTTTAGCATTTTTGTTTAAATTACTTCATATTACATACACTAAAAATGGAAAATGTACCCAAGGAATAGGTATATGTGAATCAGTAAATGTTTATTATTAATTGTTTAGAAATGACTTTATTTTACTGGAACAGTCTAGAATTAATTCAATTAGAAAATGCTGAAGTCTTTATCACTCTTATTAGGTACTTGTAGCACACTATATGTATGTCTTACACTTAATACTAGCACTTGATAATAAGTCCACAAATATGTAGGATTCCATTTTAATTTCTGTTCTGTACTGTTTAGCTAGGTCTGTGGAATGATAGTAATTAAACTGTAATAAAAACTTTTGACTGTAAGTGTATATCAGATTATAACCTGTGCAACTGTCCTTTCAAATGCCCAACATAAGATAGGAATGTGTTGGCTGATTTGTTTCTGTCCAGTATGTTAGAATTATTACAAATTTATCTTTACAGTTGGTTAAAATGACATTCATTTGACATGGTAATGTTGTACATTAGATTACTGAGGATAGCACCACTTAAAAACCATGAAGATGGCTTTGGATCACATTTCATATGAACAGTTATGCTATGATAGTTTTGCACTCTAGTCTCCATCAGTGAACAGTGAATAACAAAATAGACTTTATGTTAAAACTGTAATGAATTTAGTACTATTTGACCATGTAGTACACAGTCATAGAAGGGAATTATTTATAATCGCACTATCCATTGTCACTCAGATGAGTATGGCGTCCCTTTTGAGTCTTGTTCCTCTTAGAGTTACTTCTTTGTATCGTTTTTCCTTGCCACCGTCGACTCTGGCTTGGTCAGTAGGGATACATGTAAAAATTTGTATCCTGAATTGATATATTTCTGGAAAAACTTCTTTGTGGCAGTGTCCATTGTTAAAAGCTCTATACAAATAAGATTAAATTGAATTGAGATGAATTATATTATAGAGCAGAAATGCATGCTATTAAAGCCATTATTTCTGTATTTAATAAGCAACAAAGAACAACACTGTTGTTTGACTCTGCTGTTGACTCTAACATTGCTTGGCACTGCAGTGGTTTTTAACAGTATGTCTTTGTACGTATGTATCAACTTTCACCTCATTTAAGGTACAACAATGGACCTTATGGTATAATTATATTGCTTTAATGCATTGCAAACGTATACCTAATTGACTTTCACCAGGTGAATGCATTTTTGACGTCATGTAAAAAATACAAAAGATGTACCTTTGAAGGTACCACTCCACTTTGAAGGGAACATAATTCAGTACCTATTTTCTATTCTGTGAAGAGATGGCCTTTACAGTGACAAACGTCAAGCCATGTTAGTTACATTACATTAAATTCATGGCATTTGGCAGACGCCCTTATCCAGAGCGACTTACATTTATCTCATTTATACAACTGAGCAGTTGAGGGTTAACGGCCTTGCTCAAGGGCCCAACAGTGGCAGCATTATCATGATGATGATGATGATAAGGTGAACAGGTTGTGTTCAACTGAGTTCATGTCCCTTTGGTGCACCATGCTCAGTAACACGAATGGTGGAAATAACTGTTCGAAGAGTCTGTTGTATACTGTATGTTACACCACTGCAGACCCATTTCATGTAACAGAGGCAACTGATTAATCGGAAGTGAAACAGAAACAGCCATTAATCGCAGGTGATGAATGGTCAGGATCCATTCAGCACTATCTCCATGCAATAGCACTCACATCATTTTCCTCTTGCTGCTAGTCCTGTCTACATACTTCAAATTGTATTTGGAGATCAAAATACATTTTGTCTATTACAGTCATTGTAATTTCTTCAAGAGTATTTGATTTGTTTCTTGGCTTAAAATAATTACATTACATGAATGACATTACGACATTTTGTGTGTTCTCAGCTGATTCATACTATCCCAGGCTTTAGACACAATACGTTTCAGAACAACAGTTTCTCAGTTCTGGAGAGCGAGGTTAAAGGTAAAGATTAAATAGTGGTATGTGTCTGACATCCATGTGCGAATGGGCTCACAGTAACCTGCCAAATATAGTTTCTAACCCTGAGAACTTCCTCAATGGATGATCTGTGACTGAAGAGTGATATGAGAACAATGAGGAATTGATGGGCGGCTGAGTGACCTGCCCTTTGTTTAGCAGTTTGGTGTTGTTTCATCAACCTATTAGGAGGCCAGTCTGCCAGGAGCCGAGAGGAATGATGTCTGGAGCGTGTGGAATTCCTCATTCAGGTTGTCCCAGAAGAAGGGTGCTAGATGAGCCTATAGGAATCTCTATTCCTGGCTAGATCTGCAAATATGGACATCATATCTGTATTAGTCAAAAGGAAAGTTCACTGGTACAAGGATGAGTTTCATAGAAAAGTACTCTAGGCTGTAGTTGTCATTTTTAGAAAACTAAACATGATCTGCTTTTGTAGGAGATCCTCTGTTGTGAAAAACACTTGCATGCTGCTGAAGGCAGCTCATTAGACCAGAGAGTAGCTACAGGGCTAGAGACATTAAGTCTTAAAGACTTTTTCCCCCCACAAAACGACAAAAAGAATGTTTGAAGATGATTGGACAAAAAAGTATGCATTTAGAAGAATTCTCCCAAAAAGTCTGTGATGTTAGTCCAAAGTAATAACATCAAATTGTCTTATTTACAGCCTTAAACGAAACATTAATGATTAAGCATTAAAGGTCATTCTGTCATGATAGTTGCTTATCTGGATATTTGCAAGAAAGAGAGTTTTATGCAAATGGACCTTCACAAATTTTAGTTGAATACCACTGCCCCAGAGGTTCTCTATGACAGCTTTGTATGTGATTTTGGAAAAAACAGTTGAAGGAAAAAGACAGTATTTGATGGAGAAGTAACAGGTGTGCCCCAGAGCAAGGTTTTACTTATACACACACACATACACACACACACACACCTGTTCAAGGAAGGCGAGATTGAGATTTACAGGAATACAGATTTTTCTTTCTGGATCATCATTCCTTTCACCCAGTCACTGCAATGTGATGTCAGCAGTGAGTTCCTCATACCTTTCATGTTTGAGCCACTTAAAGAAAATCCCCCCAGAAGCACCAGTTGAAAGGCTGTTATGTGGCTATGCATTTCAGCTTATGTAAATGAGACAAATTCCTTGATATGCTACACTGAGCATGCTAGATATCCATGTATCTAATTCCATTTAACATCCTAAAGGTTACTTGATTGGTCTCTCCGTGGGAATCCTTAAAAGTTTTATGTAGAATACTAATACTCATAAAAAAGGAGTTCTTTCAGGGTTCAATGGGTAAGGAAGGGTTCTTAGCTTTCTAAAGAGGTCTATTCTAGTCTATTCTAAAGGGTTTTCGATTGAAACTTTGTGTACAACAGATGGTTGCCCTATTTAGATAAGGTTATGACTAGAGTCTATTTAAAGAGTTACAGCTGTTAACTATACAATTAATCCCCGAGGAACCCTTTTTTTCTAGGATGGCATCATGTGCAGCAATGGCAAGGATATGTAGTGCGTGAGGAGATATACATATATATATATACCTGTCCAGGGTGCCCTGAGCGTGGGATAGGCTCCAGGCTCCTCTGTGACCCTGTGACACTTCTACAGTTATTTTTGTGTGTAACCATTCATTTTTTCGAATGAATTTAGTTGGTTCTATTTCCCAAAATTATTAGACATTTAAACTAAAGTGACTCTGATCAGAATAAAACATTTATTGATGATGAACGAGTGAACACGATAAACACGTGCACAAGCAATCCACCGTGTCTAGTACGCTATTATGTTGAAGAACGTGGCCTCTGTTCCGCAAGCTCCCCCCTGCGTGCCAGGGATCCCCGTCCCTATGTATATCAAATCACACCATGCTGAGTTGCCCAGTTAAGAGAAAATCTTGAAGCAAAGACAAAACTAGCCATGAGTGGCTCCAGCACCCTTGAAGCTGGGAATCATACAGTTATGGAACATTTAAGGATACCTGGCTAACTATTCAAATTAAATTGTAAACCGATTACAGGTTGTTTTTTTAAAGAAAAAGTCAAGTAAGATAAAGTAAGTAAGATAATAATATCCCTTGTAATTGTTAGTGTAAAATGAGTGTATTAAAAGGTTTTTTACAGACGTTTACAAATGTCCCAACACAAGTAGACACAAGACCTTGATTAACACATGACGTTAGGCTATGTTTTTTAACATGGCTTCACACTTTGCATAAATCATTTGCATAAGAGCTTAGGAATAGGGATGGAACAGGGAAAAAAAGAATTGTTTCTTATGAATTCAGCCCAAAGGAAGGAAACGAAATCCATCCACAGATAAAATAATTTTTTTTCAGCTCAATTAGACTAGGATTTGGGTTTTTTATACCAATAAATAACTTGTGGTATTCATACAAGTTGGTAGCCTGTAGATTTGATCAGATATTTTAAATATAGTTAATAAAGTTCAGATGCACGGATTGAATTCAGTACATCCCACCTGTCAAGATACAGTCAGTTTTTGCTTAATATTATGAACTAAGACTACACAATAAGAACTACACAATAACCTTCCAACTGGTTCAGGAGTGGAAGGTGTAGGAAACCTATACTAATGACATCAGATCTCAGTGACTGGTTAAAATGAGTGTTGCGTCAAGAACATGTTCTGCTTGAAGTATATTTATGCGTATTTATGTTCGGCGCACGTCTCAGAAGCAACATCTCCATAAATGCAGTTTCACAAGAATTTGTCATGCCCTTTATTTTTACTAAGTGAAAAGCTTTGCGTGTGTTACTCACACCTACACAGGACTCAAACACCATTTTCAGTGTGCTGAGTGTGTGCTGAGTGCTGAGTTTACTCAGAGAGGTCTTGATCAATAGTACAGTCTCTTCCACATTATGGGAAGTGCATTTATTGCCAGGACTAAGCAGCACTTTTTGATTGCCCTAGAGAGCAAAACTGTGTGAGGGTGTGTTTAATCGAGAGAGCGAAAAGAAAGTGCATTTGTACTGTATATGTGCACAACTAGCAAGGGCTCTGGAACAGTCTGCAACACCCGGTCTTACTCTACTAGACACTGAAGTCAAATTCTTCCTTGTTTGCAGATGATCTGGTGTTGCTGTCACTCACAAAAGAAGGTCTACAGCAGTATCTAGACCTCCTGCACACCTTTTGTGAGACATGGGCTCTGTCAGTTAACCCAAAAAAGACTAAAATAAGGATATTCCGAAAAGGACACAGTCGTCAAGACCAACATCATAATTTCAAATTAGATAACATGCCCCTTGAACACACTCTGAACTACACATAACTCGGTATAAACAGCATCAACACAGGAAATGTCAATAAGGCTGTGAACGACCTGAGAGAAAAAGCCCAAAGAGCTTTTTACGCTATTAAGTAAAATATCAAAATTGACATCCCAATCAGAAGCTGTTCTTGAACCCATTACGCTCTACGGATGTGAGGTCTGGGGGCCGCTCACAAACCAAGAGTTCAGTAAATGGGACAAACACCCAATAGAGACTGCAGGCAGAAATTTTCAAAAATATACTACAGTTAGAACAAAAAACTCTAAATAATGCCTGCAGAGCAGAATTACAACTGTACCTGCTAATAATTAAAATTGAAAAAAGAGCCATTAAATTCCATGGCCACCCAAAACAATAGTGATACAGAGACCCTCCATCACAAAGCACTGAGATTCCAGGAGCTTACCCCAGAGAGAAGCCTCCTCAGCAAACTGGACTTAGAGCTGACTTTACAATCCAAAACATGTCCAGCCAAACCCCAGACCAAAACCCCAGACAGACCAAATCAAATTATTAAACCACAAAAAGAAAAATATCTAAAACGCTGCACAGAAGCAACAGCTCTAGAGTGTGTTTGAGAGCACCACTGTTACTGATTCACTGAAGTAGAACATCAGCAGCATCTCTGTACCACCCCATAGAAATGGTAAGGCATTAAACTCAGAAATCCATTCTCTTGTGTGTGTGTGTATGTGTGTGTGTGTGTGTGTGTGTGTGTGTGTGTGTGTGTGTGTGTAGAATGGGGGTATGGCAGTGTGTTGACTAAACTCAGACAAGCGTGATATAATATTCAGGATGTACTTGATTGTGAGTGTGAAAAATGGTGGCACACACACACACACACACACACACACACACACAGTGGGAAAAACCTGAAACTGTGGGTTTTCTTTGGATCCTTAATGACTGTACAGGAACAGAAATACTAAGACAGATATTATTCAGGTGTTTTGATGTGAGGCTGTATGCACGTCTATTGTTGGGTTGGGGGAGGTGGGAGTGGCTGGTTGATTGGGATGAATACTTATAAAAGGCACTCTGTAAGTAATCTTACATATAAGAAAAAAAGTGCAAAGTTGAGCAGCTCTGTTCCTGGCGTGGTTCATTTTCAAACTAGCTATTTCCTTTGCATGGCAATATTGCAAATCACATTTTAATAGATCTAGACCAACTAGACCAAATGATGACAAACTGCATCTTTAATGAATTTTCTCTGAAAGTCTCAAAATGCGTGAGATGGATGGGTCATTTCCTTCAGCTAATTCACTTTTAGCCCACAAAAAACATTCTCTCACTGCTCACCTCCGCTTGTCCTCTGTGTCCATCACTGCTTAGCTAGAGAGACAACATTTGATAGGCAAAATCACCAACCTCAGCATATCAAGAAAGAGTGAGAGAGTGAGAGAGGGAGAGGATGGCGGAGAGGGAGAGGGAGAGGGAGAGGAAATCACAAAGTGAACTGAGTGTGAGAGAGTTGTGGGATTGTTTGGTCATTTTATTGTACAGGTTAACAGCATCTTGGTGTGTTTGATAAGGCTGTGGCTGATGGAGGTTCATCAAGCAGACTCAGAGCTAAGTGGGTAGAGAGAGGGAGGGAAGGTGGGAAAGAGAGAAAGGAGAGGAGAGGCTTGGCTGGAATGGGAGCAGCAGTATGCAAACTTTCTAGCAAAATTACCCCACAGTTCAGGCGCAAATCCCCAGGTAGGTTGTGATAACTGGGTGACTGACACGTCATGACTGCTCTCTGTTTGTCGCTGCATTGCTGTGTCTTGTGCCGAGTGCCATGATTGTCATTTTGCATGAGAGGGCTGGTATACATCACTTTTCTCAGCACACACTGAGGATGTCCTGTACCACATCCTTGCCTTGCAGTCTTATGTACATCATGCTAGAACAGAGTCTACTTCTTGAAGCATGCTTAGTTTTTTTTTATTATTATTATCATTTTGCCTTAATGTCAGAATATAGAATAGAAGACAGTAGGGAAAGTCACAACTTTTCTCCAAAGAGCTTAAGATTAAATTTGGTAAGGGAGCATGATCAGTATCTAAAATTCTTGTCATTCTGCTACTGTCAGGTCTACATGTCTGGATAAATGTAAAAAAAATAAAATCATGCTTGATGTTGGCAAATAACACCTCAAAGTACAAGTCTAACATATATATATATATATATATATATATATATATATAAATATATATACACACACACATATATATGTTTCCCCCGAGAAGTTTGTTCTTCATTGGTGATATATGGATTGTCTTTGTAGTCTTTGTTTGGCAAATAGGAGTGCCTGAACGTACGCATTGCATTTTCTGCAGAGTTTGCATATGCAAACTGTCACCCTCGCTCTTTGGGTTATTTAGCTCAACTACCTGAGCTGTAAGTCCACAATGAACACATTGCAGATTTAGATCAACTGTATTATACATTTATATATTTGTTTACCAATATATAATGGAAATGTACCCTGAAAAACAGCAGGGTTCAATAGGAGCTGTAAATTTGTATCATCAATGTTTATGTAGGGAACGTTCCTTGTTTCAGAGTTGGGTTATGCAGGTCCTTAAGTTGATTTTCCCCTCGACCCTTTCAGATTATTAAAATCAACTGTATATAGTTCATGACTTTGAGGTTACTAGATTTTTTTTTCTTGAGTAGAATCATTCAAGACTCTCGATATAAGCACTTGCCTTTAAGCCCCAAAAAAAATCAGGGGAAACATTCTTTATTTTTATTCATTTGTTATTTTTTTCTTTGCTGTCCAGTGTAACATACTAAAAGCAAAAGACAATTTAAAAATAAAAAAAAACAGTAATATGATGATATGTGGATTTGTGCACTATATGCACATTGGCATGTCATCATGATGGAAACGGTGTCCAACTACACTCACCATCTTTCTGATTACACACATCTGTGCACAATTACAGCCTCACAGTATAAAAGGACTTTCAGCTTACACTTTTTTTTTGCGAAACTATACGTGCTGTGTTTCTCACCAGTTATTACAAAGCCTTAGTGTTGTGATTGTCTAACTGGTTTACAGATCTTGTTTGGTTTATGCTTTCGGTCTACTTCATGCTGTTTGCTCATCGCCTGACTACTTCCTGTTTGTTGACTACACTCTTATCTTCTGTTTTGGATTTGTCTGCTGGTTTGAACAATAAAGCTGCTGTTTACCTGCATTTGTGTCTGTATCTGCAGCCTGACACACATAACTCAACTGTGAATACTGCCTATAAGCCTAATTAACTTGTCACTTGTACTTGTATTGATTTTTAATTCCTAATCGAAAATTCAATTGCTCAAAAAAAAAGAAAAAAAAAGTGGCACAGTGAGAATGGGTACCACCGCTACCCTGACCAGGCTTAAGAGGTTGAAGTTGAATGAATGAATGAATGAATGTATTTAAAAAAAAAAAAAAATTATAAAATAGCTGTTTTAAAAATTATAATATTGTGGAAAAGTTCTGTTTTTTTCCGTAACTTAATTCAAAAAGGGGAACTTTCATATATTCTAGTTTCATTACACATAACGTGAAATATTGCAAACCTTTTTTTATTTTAATCTTGATGATTACGGCTTACAGCTCATGGAAATAAAAAATCCAGTGTCTCAAAATATGAGAATAAAGAATTTATAATACAGAAATATCGACCTTCTAAAAAGTATGTTAATTTATGCACTCAATACTCGGTCGGAGTTTTAATCCTTTTGCATGAATTACTGCATCAGTGCGGTGTGGCATGGAGGCAGTCAGCCTGTGGCACTGTTGAGGTGTTCTGGAAGCCCAGGTTGCTTTGATAACAGCCTTCAGCTCGTCTGTATTGTTGGGTCTGGTGTCTCATAGATTCTCTATGGAGTTCAGGTCAGGCGAGTCGGCTGGCCAATCAAGCACAGTAATACCATGCTCAGCAAACCAGTTACTAGTAGTTTTGGCACTGGGAGCAGGTGCTAAGTCCTGCTAGAAAAGGAAATCAGCATCTCCATAAAGCTCGTCAGCAGATGGAAGCATGAAGTGCTCTAAAATCTCCTGGTAGACGCTGCATTGACTCTCGACTTGAGAAAACACAGTGGACCAACACCAGCAGATGACATGGCACCCCAAATCATCACTGACTGTGGAAACTTCACACTGGACTTCAAGTAGCTTGGATTCTGTGCCTCTCCACTCTTCCTCCAGACTCTGGGACCTTGATTTCCAAATGAAATGCAACATTTACTTTCATCTTCCCCATGATTGTGGTTGTGTGCACTGACCCAGACTGAGAGATTAAAGGCTCAGGAAACCTTTGCAGGTGTTTTGAGTTAATTAGCTGATTAAAACTCTTCTCAGGTCAACATTTCTTTATTATAAATTATTTATTCTAATAACATTGAGATACTGGATTTTTTTATTTCCATGAGCTGTAAGCCGTAATCATCAAGACTAAAAAAAAAAAAAGGCTTGAAAATGAAATTACGGAAAAAATGAACTTTTCCACGATATTCAGATTTTTTTCACCTGTATATGAGAAAGTTGGTTATGTTATGTCACCTCTCCTCCTTTCTTCTCTGCAGGTTGTAAGTACACGTGTCATGTACAGTGTCGTGATCATGTGACACTCGACTGCCATGAGAATGGATCTTCTAGTGACGCTCCACTGAGTACCCTCAGTTACGACCATCTCAACAACAACCAGGCCTCCCACAGTGTAAGTTTTCTGTGTGTATGTAATTGATGCTCAAATCTGTGTTTGATTTGAAATGGTTATCTGATGTGACTGGTACCCTGTCCAGGGTGTACCCCGCCTTGTGCCCGATGCTTCCTGGGATAGGCTCCAGGTTCCCCGTGACCCTGAAGAAGGAGTAAGTGGTAGAAAATGGATGGATGGATGGTTATCTGATGTTTAATGCCAGGGGATTTACAGAGATCCCTTGATGATTGCAGCACAGATTTATTTTATGACCCCAATCTAATTATTGATATATACTGTATATAGCAAATGTTTATAATCAGATCATGATTAGATTTCATTATTAGGATTTAAACCTGTTCAATTCAAGTAAGCAGTCAGACATATAACTATAATAACCAGGGCCGGCTGTTATAAACCGGCTAGCAAAGCTAAGCCCTCCCTCTCTTTCATAAAAAAGCCATCCATTTTGTCTCATATACTGTTTAACAAATGAGTTGAAACTGCTTCATTTTTACTTTTGTGGAACCAAGAACTATAGCACCATTAGCAAAGTAGAGGCTGGGGCTGATTTATTCTCAGCCAGACCGTAGATTAAATCAGCAGAGCCAATCATTGACAGTTGTGTGAAACACACCTTAGATTTGTTGTCCAGTGAAACCAATTAATGTAACCCCTTTCCACTGATACATCCAGAACACATCATTAATCATGACAGAGGAAACGCATTAGGGTAAAAATAGGAACAAGCATTAATTTTGATCCCACTCAGTATCATGACCAGCTGTCACTGAAAATAATGAAATAATAACTATAATATCTTTCACCTCTACTTAATATCACAGTCTATGGGGATGAAAAAACATCTAAATTTTTCTGAACAACAAATAAAAATTTGGGATAAAGTGTATGGGGTCACCTATGGGTTTGTAACAAGCACTGACTACAAGAGGGAGCCAAAGCTCAAATAATACATTTGACTGGCTTCTCTATGTCAGCTCACAGAGACTATTTCTGTATTTCCTTCATAGCAGATAGAACATTCATGATATTTATATTATGATGTATTTAAATTATATTAACAGGATTGGATTACCATAGTGTAGCTATTATGTTAACTGTAATTAGTAGAAATAATTTATTGATGTTACAGAAAACCATTAAAACCATTTAACTGTTATTAGGAGCTCCAAGGATGCATTTGTGCTTTTCTGAATGAGGGTGTGTAGCAGCCGTGCCTCATTCCAAGACCTGGCCAGAGCACTTATGATCTGTTTCAAACATATAGTTATCTCTGTACTGCATATGCTGAAACTTCTTCAGCTCATGAGTGATTATCTGTTATTTAGTGTAACACGCACACACACACACACACACACACACACATGCACACCACATGCTTCGGTAGTTATTTCACCTGATAAAACTATAAAAGAAATGGCTTTTGTATGAGATTGCAGTAGAAGGCAGGAAAACAACAGCCCATCTCCTTCTGGCTCATATAAACTAAATGAAAGGCCTCCAGTGTTTAAGACGCCCCCTAACCAGGCCATACACACTCATGTGATAGAGATTTGTAGTAATTTTGGCTGTGTGAGTGCTTGGTGAATGTAAAACGTATCACAGTCTCTCTCTCAAAAGAGAGAGAGAGGGAGGGATCATGTCAGCTAGTGGGGTGTATGTAATATAATTATATATCCATCCATCCATCCATCTTCTGTACTGCTTAATCCTTTTCAGGGTCGTGGGGAAACCTGGGGCCTATCCCAGGGAGCATCGGGCACAAGGCAGGGTACACCCTGGACAGGGTGCCAATACAAATTGTGTATATATATATATATATATATATATATATATATATATATATATATATATATATATATATATATATATATATATATATATATATGTTTTTCATTCCATAAACAAATTATTTTATCACTGCAAGTCTATTATAGGATTAGTCAGGACACTGTTGGGTTTCTGTGTGTAGAGTATCATGTCTCTGTGACAGTACGTACTGCATTCGATTCAGTACTTACTTCTCAGCTACTGATACAGTATATGTGTGTATATGAATTTTTTCTTGTTTAAACCTTCAACAAGTTAACAGTCTATTCAGGTGTTGTTAAACAAGTACGGTTTAACCACAAGGAACAAGGAACAACTTTTAGTAACTTTCGCACTTACACTTTAAAAGAGCCGACACGCTGCATTCTTCCATTTTTGATTCTGACAGCTCTCCCGTGCCAGTCCCATTGCATTATGAGATAGCGCAGTGTGCATTGGATCCATACTGGGTTATTAGCAAGCAGCCTCTGTGTTCAGCTGCTGGTGAGAAGGGTGATGGGAAAGGGTAGGGGTAAGAGCCCCATGCTGGGCAAACAATTCACAGCTCTCCATAATAAGATTGGTACAGAGATAAAACAGACCTCACAACTAAAGCTTTTTTCATAGTAAAACCTCATATACAACCACCACAATACACTTCTAAATTTTAAATGTAGTAGGTTAGGTAAAAAAAGAAATACTTCTGAAAAACTGCAAATTCTTAAATGCCCGAGTGTCTACTTTCATATGATCCACTAACCACTACTGTGGAGTGTGACACACATAGGTTCAATGCTGGCATCCCACTGGCACCCAAAACAGGCAGAAATTCCCATTTTTTGGCCTCTGGTAAAAAAAAAAAAAAAAAAAGAATTAACATAATGCATTGGAACTGTCATATAATATTTCAGGGGAATCAAATTCAAAATTTGTGAGTACCAGATTTTCTTTGTTGATGTAGTCTCACAGACAGACATGTAACTATGATCCAGGGGATAGGAATACAAACAGATGCAGGAAAGAGAGAGTTTCCCATCAGGAAACAGACACAGGATGCAGAACGGAGTTTGGGCCTGGCACAACCATGTGTACACGTACACACACACACACACACACACACACACACACACACACACACACACATACAAAAGTATATACAAGATACAAGAGTATACATTCCATTCCCAACAGACAAACCCAGCTAAAATCCCTCATCAGGGTAAAATGTTTTGGCGTGTACACATGCAGTCTATTTGTATACAGTACATTACATAACTGCTCGACAGTCAAAAAAGAGTCAAAATCCAGGCAAGCTTGAAATTACACATTTAGGAACTTGAGATGGTTTGCACACTGGCATGACCTTAAAGAGCTTTTCTGTGGCTTGGTGTTCTGAAAAAAAGGAACGTTCCACCAAGTCCCAGCTTAGGACACAAATTGCAGGAGGATATGAGTTTGATCTTGGTGAGAATTTCATCTTTCTTTGTAAGTGCCATTTTCTGGCAGGCTGTTGAAGCCAGGCTGCATAAACATGCTCACCAGAACTGCACAGTTACATAACAGAGAAGTCACAAACCAGCTTTCATATTGTGTGGCTTTGTGTGTGTGTGTGTGTGTGTGTGTGTGTGTGTCTTTAGAGAAATTAGTTTTCTCTACGGTGGTCTGTTATGTATCATGTCAGTTATATTTCCGACAGCATTTAGTACACTAATAAACTGCCAGATTAAATCTAAAATTGCTGGAAATCCTTAAACAAAATCTCTGTGATAACTGCAATTTTGTTGGATAATGTAGATTGAAAAACTCTAAATTGGCAAGACAAGTAATTGAGGCATTTGGTGTCATGTGCAATGAATATTTTCATGCGCAGAATAAATTTATGCTATGCAAAAAAACCCACAAAAAACTGTTTCTTTTTGTGTACTGAACTGACAAATTCATTTTTTTAACAAAAGGAAATCATTTTGTGGAGGAAATGTTCTCAGCTCTGCGAATACTTTTAATGTGTCAGTGAATAATGTCTCTGGGGTCACGTCATGCTATGAAAAACGTGTTTTAAACTATATTTGTGTATGTCTATATAGGAATATTCTAGTCTGCATTTGTTATATTGAGGTATTTTTAAGTGTGTGTATGTGTGCATGTATTTTAGCCTGTGTTTGTGCTTACTCTTTTGTATTTGTGTGCATGTGTGTGTATGTGAGGTTAGAGGGTTTATTTTATTCTGCTTTTGTTCACTGTAACGTGGTTCATGTGAGTCAGACTGATTTGATTAGACTAATTCTGTTAGGCTTGGGTCATTATTAGATCTGGAGGTTGTCGGTAAAACGTCCTCAGCTTGTCTCTGCTGTTACTGATCACCCCGATAATGTGTAAAACGGTTGTCAGTGTATTTTTAGTAGAGATTTCTTATAATATTGCGAGATATAAAACATGATTTGGCCTTGGTGTTTTTGCTGTTTCCACTGGAGATCTTATTTTAATCAGGTTCTCTCTTTCTTCCCTTAGGATAGTTCTGTAACACTACTGTATAGTTGATGAAGCTTGATAATGAGCCTTGATAAGCCAAGTCCGCATGGCTAGACACAGATGTGAGATGTAGATTCAGTTTCATTGTTTAAAGGTGCCATCTGTAGCATTTATGGAAAATTTAGCTCATCATTGTAAAGATATCTTAAAAATGAAATATATTGCCATGAAGTACATCTGGCTAGTGTATTTCTTTTGTTCTATTTTTTTAATAAAATTTTTTAAATTTCAGTCTTTTTTCAACATTTTTTCTGACCTGGAAACTAGCCCCGCCCCCAGCTGAAACCTATATGTAGGGTCAGTTAAGAACAAAAAAGCTTGTAAATAGTAGGGGCTGTCCAGAAAAACCTGTCTGAAGTCGTTCAGATTTTGACCAAAACTGAGTGTTTCTGCTCATAATATACTTTAAAATGCTAGATAAACATACTGTATTTTAGTTCAGCAAAGTCTGTCATTTTCAAAACTATAAAAGTAGAAAATGTCACTAAGTGAAGAGTTTTCGCAGGCTGCTACACATATATTCATTGCAATTGCAATCCACCTCACAGGCAGCAGAAGGTTACAAAATGTACAGATTGCTCCTTTAATATTAAAACGACCTCACAGATTTGTTTAAAAGTAAAACTTCATTTCTGTCCATTATCATTTTCAAGACCTACTGACTTTGTTCAGTTTTGGGAAAGTTGGAAGATAGTCACATTCTTCAACAAGGAATACTAATTACTCATTTTTAAATGACAACTTCCATCTCTGGCAACCCTACATACCTTCATCTGTTCACCTCACTGGAGGTCAGAGACTCATCCATAACTCACTCTGAGCCCACATGATTTTTCCAGTGCTCATTTCTTTAAAAGCATAAGCAGGAAGATTTCATTTTTAGGTCACAGAATGTCTGTCCATCCTCAGGATTAATCCTGCATTTTTGTCTTCTTGTCAGGATGATCCCCAGTGGTGTGTTATGCTGTACGTTCTTCCTCCTACTTTCACATACAATGCCGTTCACCAGCACAGTTTCCCCCCGTTTATAGCTCCACATATTGAATTTGCATCAAGTTAACCCTTAAACGCATACCTCAGGTCGTTAGCGACCCGGGACGTCATTCAGTACCCTCCCCCTCATTCATTTTTTCACATTAGACCTCCACCTTCTTAGTATTCCTCAATCTAGTTATTATCAACAATATAACAAGAAAAAAATATTAAATTGTCGAATAAAATCTGTTTTAAAATTCATTTCTTGTAAAAAGTCTATAGGGTCGCTAATAACCCGAATATCTAATAATGATTGGCGAAACATGCATTTAAGGGTTAAATGAACGCACAATGGTACTGTGACAGTCTGTGAACAATCAGAGAAGAAGTGAAATGTCTGGGTCCTGACAGACAGACAGCTGAGTGTTGCTGTTGCTACACATAGATCAAGCAGTAATATATTGCTTTTCCATGGAAATTTAACTTCACTTGCACCGTGTGAAGAAAAGAACGCTTGTTAATTGCTTCCAGATTTGACCACACTCTGAATTAAGTTCAGCTGCTTCAGCTCCAAAAGGAGGAAGCTCAGCAGTAGGTTTGGATTTTGGACATGTTATCCTGTAGCGCAGTATTTTTTTTAATAACAGTTCTGTTAACCTAAGAACTACTAAGTGGTGGAAATTAAGATTGTTCACCTTTCATTTACCTCCTCAGTTTAATACTTAAGGAAAGCTAACTCGGCCATCAGTAAAACCTATACCAAAGGAAGGAACCGCAGACCTCCATCTTGAGGGACTGTGGTTTTTTTAGGTATTCATGTCATAAACCACAGGACTGTTTTGCTTGTTTTGCACTGTGCATACTGGTGCCATTAGGTTTTCATTAAACTGATCGTATAGCAGGACGGTTCAGTTGTGCAGTATTTAAAATTGATGCATAATATTGGAAAATCTGTGAATCATTTGTAGTTATACGGCGTAAATTGTGACCGTGAACATGTATAAGAAGCTACCATAAAGCAGATTAGGCTCTAGCATTTTCTTGGCGTTGGGATCTGAGGGACGTTGACAAGGGTTAAATTGTGATGACTAGAAGGCACGTCATGGCATCTCCAAAATGGCAGGTCTTGTTGGGTGTTACCTGTATGTAGTGGTTAGTACCTACCAAAAGGGATCAGATCAGACGGGCTAGCCTTCGCTCCCCATGTGCATCAGTGAGCTTTGGGCACTCATGACTCTGTCACCGGTTTACTGATTGTTCTTTCTTGGACCACTTTTGCTAGGTACTAACCACTGCATACTGGGAACACCCTAAAAGACCTGCCGTTTTGGACATGCCATAATTGGTTCCATAATTTCTCTCTGGTCAAATTTGCAAGCACAGCCCATTATTATCCTAAATCCTCATCCTTCCCCTCCATGCAAAGTCAAATCAAGGCTAAACTTCTGTGTTTAATCTGTACAGTTCAAATGAATCCTTGTGTTTATTGACACTACCTTAAAGTGCACCTGCACTGGAAAGAAATGTCTCACTTCATTTTTTTTTTTTTTTGTTCAAAACCAAGATCCAAACTGAGGTATGTTTTTGCTTCCTCCATGTGCAGACAGTGCGGCCTTCAGAACATCACACAGGCTTTTGATTACAGAGCGGAGACTGACAGACAGGTAGTTTTTAAAGGCCGTAAAAGCCTACTGATCCTCCATGGATCCACCGAATGGCAAGATGGAACATGTCCCAGACTCCATTTCTTTTGTGTGGTTTAGTTACCTGCTATTGAGTCTTCGGGCCTGTCTGGGTCTATTTAATCTTCAGAAACTGTGATTTCCAGGCGTGATTTATGTTTAGAAAAACTTTGATGGGGGTCTGTATCTGTCTTGGTCACTGTCACTACTTTCTTTAGCTGATAAATATGTGAATGCTTTTAAAATGAATGAGGGTCACGTGCAGGAAGATTTCACAGGCACGGCAGAGATCATTTTCTTACAGTTTTCCCCCCTAAATAGAGGTTTAATCTCTTTATTTTATGACACAGACTATGTGACCTTTGTTGTCTTGTAACCATTAGCCTTAAATCTAATTATCAATCATAATTATGTCCTTTGGGAAAATAATCAGTTATTTGTAAGTGTTCCATGAACACCAGTCAATAAAGATTGTGCTTGCAAGAGTTTAATGTAGAATTATGAGTTTTATGTTGAATTATGCTTCTATTATGATGGAGAATAACTCCATAATCATTTCTGCTGTGCATTCTTGAATTACTGAAACCCAGGGTTATTGTATAAGGATTATTGTATATTTGGGGAAAATAACATGGATATTAGGATGGATATAGAATGGATATTACTCATCTAAGATGGATTATTTTATAAAAATATCATTTTCTTTTCTATCCTATTGTCTATTGGAAGCTCTATTCCTGTGGGCAATATGTAGTATCAGTATCAGTTGAAGTGAGGACACGTGTGTCAGACATTTAACTTTTATATGTTCTTAATATAACTATCACAAAAAATCAGGTAGTTGATGAGAAGGATGAAAATATCATAGAGTTTAATTACATTTGAGTAATGTGCATCAAGTTCTCTCTTAAATAATCCAGAATTGATACAGCACACCTCAATCCCACACAAGAGCGAAATCTGCGCTGAAAGCACTGTGTCCACGGGCATTTCTTTGTCACAGTTTGCTGAGTAACTTGAGTTGGTCTTTATGACACATCGTTTAAGATGAAGCCACTGAATGAAATGATATATACCATTATTCACTCTTCCCAGCAAAGGAATTTTGGCAATGTGTAACAAAGGCCATGGCTCCTGGCCAAAAAGGCTAGTGGCCACAGGACACTCATCTGTCTCTCCCTCTCTCTCTCTCTTTCTCTCTCTCACTCTCTCTGTCTCTCTCTCTCTCTCTCTTTCTCTCTCTCACACACACACACTTTCCCAGATCCTATTGTTTTAGCAGAGCCGGTGTTGCTGCTGGGAAATTGTTGGCCGCTGAGTGAGACATCCTTTTCACACGTACTGTACTCTGTCTGCTTGATATTTGAGTTTCTGTTTTTCTTTCATTTGCAAGATTATTTTATTTAAAGCAACAAGGCACATTTTAGAAAACTGTACATTTGTTAGTCCATTTTGTATACATTTTAATCTAAAAGTAATATATGTAATGACACATACCATACTTAGGTTATGTTTAAAAATGGAAGGAATGTTAATGATATACAAATGTCTAAGTGGACAGTATGAATGACCAGGGACGAGCTGGGGGCCAGTTTTGGTTTGGCTGTTCTCTTTGCTGTGTTATTTTTAGGCCTTCTTCATGCTCTTGGGTTTTAAAAAGCCCTGTCCTGTCACAAACCTTTTGAAAGCTGCTGTTTGTGGTGTATGGTTAGCTTTGGCCCTTATCCACTACAGATGTTGCATGCATTTGACCCAGTAGTTTTGCTGCATAGCTAACAGTATGAGTAACCAGCTTCAGTATACAGGTGGGCTGTTATACTTTCACACATTAATGAACTCAGAATGTGACAAATTGTCATATGAGCAGGAGGTGGTCTGTGCTTTAACATTGTATGGGAAGAATTGATTACCAATTCTAGAAACTATGGGCCATATAGAGTTGAATTATGCATGCATAGTGAGGAGTTATTCATGTAATCTTTTCATTCATAAATGGATTGCCATCTTCTTGTTAAAGTGTGTCTTTTCTCAAACTTGAACAGATTGAGTGCCTCAAAAATAGAAATCAGTGCATTTACTGAACATTAAAGCTGCAGTAATTAACTTTTGCCTTTCTCTATCACCATCTTTGTTTGAAACATAAAATTGCAAGTTACTTGCGGAGTTATTGCTTTTTTATGCTTATAATACGCGACTTTGGGCTTCTTTCAGTTGCTTGATAAAATTACAGGTCGCGGGTTACGGTTTTTTGGGCTTGTTTTAAAAAATATGGTTGCTTGTTAGTAAAATCTGACAAGTGCCTTTTTTTTTTTTTTTACCTTATGTTCTCTATTTTCCCCAATGCATTGACACAGTCTGCTCACAGAATCACAATAATATTAGTGCTGTGGTGTATTTCACCCTCCCAATTGTTACAGGTTATAACATCAAATAAAAAAAACAAGCATAACATACTCATATATACTAATAGTAGATATGGTTCTAATGTAATCTCCTTTTCCATCTCTTCAATCATATTCTGCATGCAGGGGATCAGAGATGAGTGGATAGTGCCTGTCCTCCCTATAAACTTTGTTGCTGTTTGATGTTTTTTTATTAAATAAATTCTGTTTTTGCTTTTCAAACTGCAAGTGGTTTCAGTTTAATATGTTGCAGGACCGTAACAGGCTATAATAATATTGGGCTTGTTTATGAAGCTGCAGTTGCTTATTTGTCTCGTGACACATGGCAACACCTGAGGTATTCGTATGTGTTGTATATTAGCTCCAGTACTTGACGGAGGTGGTGGCAGATATGGTTTTCTTGGAGTAGAGGTGAGTTGCTCTCTCTCGTAGCTACAAAAAAAAAACATAGGAAACTCCATACCTAGCTGAGTCAAGCAAACAAGTGCACTAATGTTAGCTTGCTACCTATTGAGCCACTAACCTGTTCAACAGAAAAAAAGCCATCTCTGCATCACTCTTCAATCCCTTCAGATCTCAATCTACTTTCAGAGTTTTCGCCACCTCTCAAAAGACATGCAGATATTTATTCTGGTTTGAGCACGGGCTCTGTCGCTTTCCCTTTTTGACTGAAGGCTCTCTGCAGTTCGAGGTTTCTTGGTTTTGACAACAGCTGATTCCCCAGATGTCAACGATGATTGCATTTAGAACTGTCCAGATTAAAGCAACCATCTAGATGACAAGTTTCAATTCTAAGCAACTGTTGTAAAAGCAAGCTACAAACACTCCACCATCCTCAGCACCCACACACCCTCCATTACACCTGCCTTCTCTTACTCTCTGTCTACCTATATATTAATTAGACCCACACTCCACCCAGTGTTAAACAATGACATTACAACAGACATTGAATACAACATAATGGCTCTTACACACGCGATATAGTAGCCGGGTCTACTTCTTTCTGTTTACGGACTTGATGTAACCAAGTAAAGACGATTGATGTCGCGAATGACGTCAACTGCGAAATCTGACTCGACAGCTCAATTTATAAATCGTTATTATACGCTTACCATAGCGAATCGATGTAACGTAAGGAGACTGTTTTGAACACTACTTCTTTATGTACTTGCTCGATAATTGATTTTTGTTCATTTTTAACAAAAAAATGTTCCATACTGCAGCTTTAAGTAAAGGATATTAGACGGAAAATTCAGTCATCCTGTATAGCTCATATTTCAGTCATTACTCTCAGATATTACTACATTTCTTTTATATTGTCACTCTTTATATTTTATATTCTTTATAATTTATATTATAAATTGAATTCATATAGTGTTTATAATGTCTTTTGGTTTTGCACTTACAAATTATGAGTCTTAAATAACCGGTGAAAAATATGGTGAAGAAAAGCTATTGCACAGAAGCGTAAAAGAAAGCCTGAATGCCATTAGATCATATTTAACTAGTGCTGTGATGACTGGAGTCCCGTCCAGAGTGATTTCTCCAGCAAAATAAATTGCAAAATTTTTTTTGTTTTCATTAAACAAACAAGAAACAAATGTTTGGTCTAAAGACAGCATTATGTTCTGCAGCAATCCACCCCATTAACCTGGGAAGATACCATCATACATTAATAATACAACAACTTTCCCTAATATGAATCAAAAACATGGGGGTTCCCACTGAGTTCCTGAGAGGTCTACCATCAGCGGCTAACCCCCAAAAAAATGAGTGGTTTACTCATGGAACTGATTCCAAACCAGACCTAAAACCATCCTGAGAACCACAGGAATAAACATGGTTTGTAATTTGCATGATTTGTAAGTGTCACCCCAGGATAAGACGCCCAGAGGTCAGCTCTAACTTTGTTCTTTGGAACTTAAAGGGCAGGAGGCTAATAAACCTGGTTGAGCATGTCCATTCATTAGTGCCACCATAACTACAAAGACTGGCCCAAGCATGCTATATACCACTCACTAGCTATTTATGGGGTGTTTTCCTTCAGAGATTATTTAAATTACAGGTCAACCTACAAAGCATGCTGTTTTTTCATGTAGGCTATTCATTCTGCTACTTTTAGTCACATGGCTTTTTTTCTAGGTGTTATGCTATGGCATGTACAGTAACTACTCAAAAACATACTTAAATTGTGAGAAAAGCACACTTGCATAGCAAAAAATTACATCTCTTTAGCTGTGTTTATAAACTGGCTCCTTATACAGTGTGATCTTTGCAGATAGAAAGCCTAGGCAAGGTAGCCTAAATAAAATATTTCCTCATCCTTTTGGTAAAAATATATTTATGGTTCCTCAAAGCAGAGATATCAAAGTATATTATTGCCAGAACACTAAATTTCAGTCAAAACACGATTTTTAATTATATGCCCTGGGTTTTCTGAGTCAATAACTATTATTATTATTATTTTTACTTTTATTACTACTATTATTATTATTATTACTTTTATTATTATTATTATTATTATTATTATTATTACTTTTATTACTGTATTATTATTATTATTATTATTATTATTATTATTATATCTAACAATGTAAAATATTAAACTGGCCAACTATTTATCATGTGGGTGCACGGTGGCTTTGTTTGCCTCACACCTCCAGGCTGTGTGTGCAGAGTTTGCATATTCTCCCCGTGCTGCAGGGGTTTCCTCCAGGTACTCCGGTTTCCTCCCCCAGTCCAAAGACATGGATGGTAGGCTGATTAGCATGTCCAAAGTGTCCGTAGTGTATGAATGGGTGTGTGAATGTGTATGTGATTGTGCCCTGGGATGTATTGCTACCCCGTCCAGGGTGTACCCTGCCTTGTGCCCGATGTTCCCTGGGATAGGCTCCAGGTTCCCCGTGACCCTGAAGGATAAGCGGTATAGAAAATGGATGGATGGATGGATGGATTTTTATCATGTAACCTCTGTGTAAGCAGGACGCACCACCTCGCTGTAATCCCAATATAAGTGAGTGAAATAATGGCTTCTACACCCTGTGTAGTGCACTAGGTGTCTAGTAGGGAGCGGTTTGGGACGGAGCCGGGTGATCCGGTGTGGGCGTGTCTACTGTACCGCCCTGTAACTGTAACTGTGAGTGTGAGTGTGTGTGTGTGTGTGTGGACACAGTTACGGAGAAGAGCTGGTTAGACAAGTCCTTGTCGGAAACTTGGGTTGAGACAAATTCAGCTGTAAATAAAGTGTTTTGTACACAGCAGACAAACAGATTGGGAACCAGGGGGAGTTTTTACGCTTCCTGTTTCTTTCTGTCTCTTACTGCTGTACAATTATTCCGAGCTTCACTCACTAATCATTTATCTCCAGCGCCGTCCTCTGGATTACACCTCCGCATGGACTGAAGCAGTTCTTTTCCACCTCAAGTACACTTTCTGTTTGTTTGTTTTTTTGTTTTTGTTTTTTAATGTGGCAAAAGTTTGAAAACTGGACTTTTCCCGTCAAATGACGTGGACTAGCACCATGAGCAGTGGTTACAGTAGTTTGGAAGAAGACTGTGAGGAGTATTTTTTCACCGCCAGGACTTCCTTTTTTAAGAAGCCTTCAGGGAAACTCGCAGATCCTAAGGTGTGACATTTTAAAAAATATTTACATAGCTAACCTGCTTTGTTGCTATTGTTGCATTTCTCTTAGTTAGTTAGAAACCAACCCACAGGGCGACCTTTTCATTCGCTTACATTAAACCCAGCGTTATTAGCAGTGCTAGCACACTCAGTAACGGTTAAAAGTGAATCCTGACTAATTCTCTCTGCTGTTTGTCTAGCTGGGTTGTTTTTAGAAACACACGTTGTACAAAACTGCCATAACACAACTGCAAATGGCCCAAACTCTTCCCCATTAGGACATATTAATGTATGCAGCATGAATGAAATAAAAGTGCAGAGAACGGGAAGTGATTGGACAGTAACTGTGTCAGGGCTGTAACGGTATACCGTGTAACACTGTACCATGATCGAGACATCTGAAAAGTTTCATGCTAATTTGTGAGGTTTGTGAAGTTTTAATCAAATGCGATGGTGGACCAATATGTCAGATTAAACAGTCAGTTAACGACACCTAGTTTGTGGATTAATAAAGCATAGTCAACTAAGCAAGGGTTAAAATGAGTTATTCCACAGTGCTGTTGAATCTGATTGGTCAGAAGGTGTTGATTAGTTGTCTATAACAGCAGCTCTGATTGGAAGATGTTGAATTAGCCAGATGGAGGGCATTATTTATTTATTTATTTATTTATTTATTTTGCATTTTCTTAGAACACATTGTTTGTCTTATTATAACTTTAAAAGAGAGATTGAACTTGTTTTTGCTGAAATGCTACTCTAAGCAGTATTACAAGTATTACATGTCTTTCTTTACTAAATGAAAACAGTCATCCTTGGAAAATTGCTGTTGTGTAAGAGGAATAAAACAGGATGGGGTGTGTTATTGTGAAATAACCAACAACAGGGCAATGTGATCTAATTGTTCTTTAAAATACTGATATTATTTTTCTGTTTGCTCCCAGTCCCCAGGAACTCTGCTGTTGCTTTTGACCATGTCTTATACAATTAGGCCACAAAAAAAGGTTCACAAACAGTTGTAAATTAGTCAAGAGTAATAAAACATTTCAAGGGATTTGTAAGGTTTGAAGTGATGCAGTGAGAATCACTCTTGGTTAACAGCAGAACTAGGAGTAAGGTTATGAAGTTACATTTATTCATAAAGAGATTTAGGACTAAGGCAGAAACCAATCCCAGCATGAGTGGATTACGAAACAGAACAAGTAAAACAGGTCGTCATTACAGGACGCTAACACCTAAACGATGTAAGACGGACACTTCCTGTATGACCTAATGCAGCTTTAATTAGCTTTACCTGATATCTCACAGTGCTGTTGAATTCTCAAATCTGATTGGTTAGAAGGTTAATGGATTTTCTGTTATGACAGGTCTGATAGTTGTGCCAGCTATAAGTCACATCCCAGGTTTTTCTGATATGTTAGTGTTTCTATTAGAGATGGCACAAAACCAATAGCATCGCACTCCCATTTTACTGTTTAGTAGGATTTAAAGAAAACAGGATCAGATGGGTATCTGTATCGGCTGATACTCAAGGTTTCATTATCGATATCGGAAAAGTAATAGTGGTATTGTGCCATCTCTAGTTTCTGTAGTAATTTAGTTTCTATATTAATTACTCATTCAAAACACTTCTATATTAATTATTCATTCAAGACACTTCTACATTAATTACTCATTTAATATTCTGAGACTAGTATTAATGTATTAATATGGTTGAAATCATGAAGCTCTTGTGTGATGAGAAGTTTATTTAACATTTATGAAAGTAGTCCGTAAATCTTTGAAGTCTTCAGGACTGTTTGTGCTTTCCAGTTTCCTGGTAATATGACAAACTGCTTTCTTTGTTGTTTGTTGTTGTCATATTAACTTAAAAAGAGACACTGGTGCTGGAATGACTGTCTGTAGCTGCTGTAACTTAAGTAATAACAGGAACTAACTTGTCTCGCGAACATTTCGTGTGAATCTAAACCGTTAAAAGCACAACATGTTGTTCAGTAGTAAATTAAGAGGAATGAAACAGTTCAGATATCAGTTCCTCCAGGATTTAGAGATTTTGCGATCACAGAAATGAAAGCAAAATAACGCGAACTCCACAATATACGGAGGCTCTTAGAATTTTTTATTGATTTGGGCCAAGATGCATCATGTGACGTCCTTACAACGCGCATTAAGTCAAAGCCCACTTTGATTCACGTGCGCCGAACATGAGTGCAGCTAAAAGGGTCTTATTTACCAACAAACTTCACTGCGAAAGATCAAGCATTTTTGGCTGCAACAATCACTGACAAACTCTTTGACAATAACCCTCTTGCAAAGGTACCAGGTGTATTGAACCGAGACATATAAGTGGAGCTAGAAATAGTGCAATCTGTTGATTGGTCAAACACAGCTGCCACAGAATCGGCCTGATTGTGTCCTTGGGTAGAACGGTAGTACTGCACGCCAATCTTCAATCTAGCACTATTACCTAGTGTCGTGATTCTGTGCTTTTCTTTCCTTTGATTCATGTAAAAACCAGAATCTTCAAGTGAGGCAGAATCCCAGACTGCTTACCACTGTGCTTGCGCACCACACTGGGTAGAAAATAATGGACCAGAGGAACTTGTGTGGATTAAGCAAAATTTACGTGCATTGTTCTCAATACAATGTCATTTGTGTTTCAGCCACAGAAAAGAACTGACTCGTTGTGTTTTGGTCGTACTCCAACTTCTCACTGTTTTCACGTTGATTAAAGTATTGGCACGCTTGGCTTTGTTCGGGCCCCATGCCACCATTAGACCACAGACTATTGGGTTTCATGTTCAAGGGTTTGTCCTAGTAGACAGTCAACCTCATCGCATTTTTAAAAATAAGCTGCATGTCTTATAATTCTGCCTAAAAAAATGTGTGGTATTTGTGATACTATTGATGTCCATCATTAGTCACGACTTCGTAAACCTCCAGAGAACTCCTACTTTTATATGTACTACTGAGCTGGGAAACCCACATTACAGCAAGGGACTCTTTTGTAAAGCGTGGTGTGAAAGTGTTATAAGAGACGAGCGCTTTTGAAAGTAGTTCATTAAATAGAACTTAATTTCTTTCTGGATCTTTGATCTACGTCTTTGTTACACGTCTTGGATTTTATGATAAAGTACATGCGTTTCTTCTCATCAGTGCTGTTTTATTACAGCATGCTGGATTTACATAGTTCAACAACACGAAGTTTGGCTGACATCAGCATTTCCTCATCAACAACTGTACTGCATTCATCAGACCGTTCAAGCTGTGTCCTTGTTTCTAGTAAAACTCTGTAGAGTGCGTCCTTGTGTAATTTGAATATGCCCTCCACGTAGCCTTTTCCACAGTTGTGTGTGTGTGTGTGTGTGTGTGTGTGTGTGTGTGTGTGTGTGTGAATATTGTAGCGTAGCAGCCATGCATAATCGCACCCACACATTCGTATTGTGTGAGAAATGTCACGGAGTGGAGAGAAGGTCTCATCCAGAGCTCTGGCCGTATTCAGATCCATATTATAATCTTTCTCTGCTTCTCAATTTTCACTGTGTTTGAGAACAGCTACGGAGAGGAGCACTTTTTTTTTTGGTGTGTCCTGGCTGAAGGACTGTGGATAGTCAGCTCCTTCATCAGAATGACCACAGCTCACATCCTGTTACTTCATTCTGTCCTCATCCTGCACCAGAAACCACAATTTCATCACCACTCAAATCAACACACATTTCCACACGAGTTAATATTAGCTTTCTTTATTTATAGTCTGTGTAGAAATTGTTTGTTTCCTCTTACCTTAGTTTAGAAGTAGTAAGTAGGTGTTTTGTGGTTGATATGTGCTGCATGGAGTCTGTATTTATGTCTGGCAGGTGTGGTCTGTATTTAATCTGTTTTGTCCCCTCAGTCTCTATTTCATATCACAGTTTTATATTTACATGCTCATTTTAATACAATATTGTTTCTGTTGTAACAAGGTAGACAGGGACTCTCCACATAAACAAACTGAAAAACTTGTGCAATTTTTGATAATGGTCATGTTTTTTTATTTGGAGGAGGTTTTTATTTAACATTTCTCCCGTGTCAGTCAGAGATGAACCCGTTCCTGTTTTCTGACGCAAGAAATTCTTCAGAACAGAGGACCTTGCACTTTGTTTTCTTGGTAATAGAACAGGCTGCATTTTTTTATTTGTATTTTTTAATTTATTTTTGCCTTATTAACATCGAGAGACAAAAAGAGATTGCTGTAATGTATTGTAAGTGATAACAGGAATTAATTTGTATTGCGGATATTCCACAACATTAAATGTATCTATAAACAGATAAAAAGTGTATAAGTGAAATAAAGCACTTTGGGACGTTTTGGATGGAAAAAGTAACCCAGGCTGCATCACTCCACCTCGTTGGTGTTTATTTTCTCTGTAATTGCATGCTGTCATGTTTTATTCCTTACATGGATGATACCCACGATACTGTCAGAAAGGAATTTTGTTATGTAGAATGTCACAATATTGATATTAAAGCATATGGTCATATTGTCCAGCTCCAGTACAGAGCTATTTTATTTACTGAGTTCCATTTGATTGTAGTGTGACTTGGATGAGATTTACACAAAGCCATGATGTGAATGTATTTGTGTGAATAGTGCTACAAAGGTTGTGTATTTATTTATTTATTTATTTTTTAAATCATCAGAGCTCTCCAAATGCAACAGCTGCAGCTGCTTTCCACTAACAGCCTGTGAGAGCCAGTGACGCCGAGTCAGCACTGACGGTCTTCCTGTGGCACGTTTTATTTTTATAGTTAAGAGAAGGAATGTTAATACACACCACAAACAGAGCATGCACTTCCTGGTTTTCCAGAGGGTTTTGTTGTTGGCGGATAGCATGAGACAACCAAGATCTCCTCTATATTATTACGAATTAGGGTTTTCATTCATTCTGGTCAATCTGAATGTCTATTTTTAGCAACTAGAGGGCCAAACATTTTAAAGCTTACAAGTCCAGTCTCCTTGACCCAACTCTACTAAACAAAACCTTACGCTTCATGTTGTGGCCACGAGATTGAATCAGAAGCTGTTCAGAGTGGGCTGGATTAAATACAGTTGCCTGCTCGAACAGCTGTGGGCAGCAGCTGTAATCTTATTATGATCTGCTCAAATCTCTCCTCTGCTTTTAGACCAACTGCCACTGGGGGTGGATTCTTCCAGTTGCAGACTTTGCTCTTATCTACTCCTATCTCTGTTTGTACAAGCAGTCACAATGCAACTCCCACTGCTTTGTGCATGACATCACTGTCCTTCAGCCATTGTGAGGTCAACCAATCAGTGCACACAACAGCACTTCTGCCCAAAGAATTGGACAAGCACTGAACTTTGACTCCTGGCTTCAGAGCCGCTCGTGCTCATGGGTTTCTGATCCATTGTGTAGCAGATCCGGAATGTTTTCCAGGTTTATCCTGTACTCTACGCCAGCGGTGCAGCAGCCAAAACACATTTGCTGCTGTAGGCCTGGTCTAAGCCTAATGGCTTATAGTGTTCTATATCAGATGCAGTAGATGTAGTAGCAGTGACGCAAATCAGATCCGTTGAGGATTCTTTCAGACTTGGGATGTACTTTGAGGAGACAGTAAAGCTTGATTTAATTCGATTAAAACTTTCTTTTTGTACGGTATGAGTTTTCGGTCGTAGACAAAACTCACATATTGTAAAATAAGCCCTTGGCCATGAGATGAGATTGGTAGTAAGAACACATAATGTGGCGTGCTCACTTGGTGCCCTAGCGACACAAGGCAACCAACAGCAAAGTTCTGGCAGTGTCGGAAAGTTTTATTAAACTCTAAGATAGTAATAGCTACTTCATAATATCCACCAGAGAAGGATGGCTTAGGCTGATGCAGAACTCACGGGACAGCTACAGATACAGTAATGGCCATGGTGAGACATAAACGGGCAGAAAAATATCCTTATTGCCTGAAACTCACTTTGAGCAGTGTTTGTTTATGCGACCCCATTTTCTGCAGAAGACCAGACTGTGCTGATTGATGTACGTAGAACGTAGTCATTTTCATTCATCTTTGCCATATAGTCTGACATTAAGAACATGTTATCACAGAGTCTGTCATAGAATTTGGCCAAGATTTTACTGGGATGATTTGGTAGTGTGACTGGTAATAATCTTAAAAGCCTGCTGTAATTGCACAGTGTAAGACCAAGGGTGAAGCATGTAGGGGGATATGACACACTGCTATTTTTATTATCTCAAAACGACAATTTTGTGAGAGATCACTGGTAGCATCTGTACTTTTTATAACACCAGCTCCATTGATCCTTGCTGTAACAAGCAGCTGATTTGGTGTTAAAGTATATTTTTGTACCATATATCTATAACTATATATATATATATATATATATATATATATATATATATATATATATATATATATATATATATATATATATATAAATTATTTTTTTTTTACCACGTTCCCCACCTCTAGAAAGAAAGCTTGTGAAAATAGAAAGAAAGAAATTTGTGGGATTTGTTCTCCCTGCCACTGAATCAATTAAATTTTCTTTTGGAAAGATGTAAATGTCAGTCAGACTAGACTGGAAAGATGGATCAAAGATGTAACTTGACACACCCTTCTGATATTTATGAGAAGGCTGCAACGGGACTCTTTGAAAGCTCAATTCAAAAGTTCAAATTCAAGTTATTTTGAAGAGCCAGATTAATAAGCCCAGCTACAGGTTTACAGCAGAGCTTGTTTAATTAGTCTGTTCTATACTTTGGTGTGTAACATTGTAATATAACGTAACTTGGAGACAGTGACACAGGGAACTGCCAGCCATGTAAAAGCATGATGTTTAGACCAGAACCTCTGAAGCGCCCAGATGTTTACATTTGCAACGGTCTCTGGGTGGAGCTCACGAAACTCAGATGGTGGTGCGTTATCCATGCCGTGCAAATCCACATCCTCTTTTATTAGTTCTGTTTTACAGTTCAGTGACAGAATAGAAAGTAATTCCCCTTACATGTTTTTTTCTGTTGTAAAAGCTCATTTGCAGTTCAGCAGTCTTAATTGTTCAGCAGTCTAATAGTTCATCAGTCTTGCTTAACATGAACTCAAAGAATGTTTTGCATAATTCTGCAACAGAAATGTATAAATGTACACTATATAACATAATCAACCCTTTGTCCTTAAGTAATTTAGATTGTATCATACTTGGGTTTGGGTTTGGCTGTGATGTTGGTTCTAAGCCGGCTTTCCTTGCTCAAGAGCAGGTTGCAGGTTACCATGATTTGCTTTCCGAGCGGCCTTGTGTGTCATGGAGCAGATGAGCCGTGTGATGATTGACCAGGTGTGTGCACGCGTGTAAAATTACATCCGTGAATCAACAGTGCGCTAACAAAATTCATATCCCTGTTGATATGCCATGCCTCGTAACTATTTAACACCAGAGTTCATCTGTTTTAAAAACCGTGTGAGGTTGGGTCAAGGGTCTGAGTAGTATGCATGAAGTATATGCATGTACTGTTCCAGTCCTCTCACGCTGTGGTCTCAATCAAGCGAACTGAGCTGCTGAAGCTTGTGTAGCATCTGGACACAGTTTTTAGAAGCCGGGATGTAATTACCGCCATCAGGTGGAACCTCCATGGGTGAAGTGTAGCCTGTAGTCCGTGTCTGAACAGGCCTTTGAAGTTAATGATAATAGTGGTAATGAGTCTTTGTTGGTCACATATACATTACAGCACAATGAAATTCTTTTTCTTCGCATATCCCAGTGTGTTAGGAGGTTGATCCAGGTCAGAGCGTAGGGTCAGCCATGATACAGCGCTCCTGGAGCAGAGAGGGTTAAGGGCCTTGCTCAAGGGCCCAAGAGTGGCAGCTTGGCAGTGCTGGGGCTTGAACCCCTGACGTTCTGATCAGTAACCTTAACTGCCAAGCCACCACTGCCCCAAGCCACCACTGCCGAGGGAGATGAGAGAAGATAGCTGCAGAAGTAAGACCAGATGCAGTTTCAGCATGCAAAATGATCACAGACACAACCTATACAACATGCACATTCACAAGTGACAAGTAAATCGTGTTGCTTGTAGTTCATTGCAGGTAAGTGTGTAGCAACCTCTACTTTTATCGCTTGTGGGTGTGCACTGCCCAGCATTTCAAAAAATTTAGATGAAAAACAAGTACTAGCTAACATGTAAAGGCTTATAAATCTAACTAGCACTAAAAATAAAAACAATGCAGTAATCATGTTACCTGCTAGGATTTGAACTAGCTTCGTTTCAGATTCATTGTACTAGCTACATGCACTCACCAGCACTCACCATGATTTGATTTAAACGATTTCCTTAAAGGTTTTATTTTCCTTCATAATGGCCCTATACACATTTAATGAACGGTTTTATATATGGAAGGATGAAACCACGGTTATGTTTTGTCTAAGTAGTAAGTGAGAGATAATTGCATGTAGGACCTAAAATTGTGAAGCAACATCGGAGCACTGTTGGCCTCAGGTATCATTTGAGCCAATCATTTGGATTTGTCACTTTAATGCAACATACATAATTTGCTTAGAATTGAGCAAAATCTCAGTTTAAATGTCGTTCGCTGCTGTCGCTGAAATCACAGCTCAATGTTGTGCATGTATATAGAAAATGAACGGTCGTCTGTCGCCTTGTCGCTTGCTAGTATGAATGCAGGGTTGGTGTAATTAGCAGTACAGCTTACATAGGGGTTATGCAGGCTTTAAGTGAGAACTAATGATGCAGCCTTTTTAGCTCACTCTTGTGGCATGTTTTCCACTGGGACAGGTAAAACTCATCAACAATTCTCCGTATTTCACCCTTACCACAACCGGTTTGTGTGTCATGTGACCTCCTACCTGTCTAAACTCATGTCAGTATTGCCATAGAAATGGATTTAATCATAACAAGTGCTCCTTCATGACCCAAATGTTTGAAAAGTTCCTTTGATGGTGTGTCATTGTGAAGGTTGGTTATGTGGCGCCAACATGCTTTGCCTTCAGTTTTGTTAAGTCTTATCATTTCCTTTTTTTTTCTTTCTTTTTTTTCTTTTTTGGAAAGCGCAGAATAAGATTTGGATCCCTGAATTACAAACACAGAGCTTTGTTCAGGTCCTGTAATCTGATGCACAGTTGCTACTGCTCCCAGTAGATAACAAAACCCTGAAAATATAAATGTGGTTGCCTTCAGATATTGAGTACACGTTCCGCTTTTGACGTTTTCCATTTGTTCTCACTTCTGTGTTCCCAGATGGCCATGCAGGAAAAGTGTAGACAGTTTAGTTAACATGGCCTTGAAATGGGATATCTGCCCGTTAGGAGTGTGTGGATTCTGTTGCAACACCTGGTGTGTGTCTGATAGCAGGCTTGTTCATTCAGCCTTTAGAGCATGACCTCATGGCTTTGCCTTGCAGTAGATATAAGTAGCCAGGTAGCTTAAATATCCAAACCAAACAAAGGTCTCTCTCATTCTTCATATCTCATCAGCTATATCTCCTCCATATGTTGTGTACAAACTAATCTAGCACAATCTTAGGAAACATATGATCATTTTCACTGTCGGTGACTGTGCTTTTAGTACACTTTTCTTTTTTTAAAAAAAAAAAAAATCACTTTTGTGTTACTAATGTTTTACGGGGTGGATATTAATGGTGCTGACTTTCTCCACGAGCATACAAGGCTTCACTACTTGGTTAATCATTTCCATGGTTAATGGTGTGCAGAGAGGACATCCTGTAAATGATACATGAATAACACTGTTGCTGATCCCACATTGCACTTGAGCTTGACTGGAGTCAGCGTTCAGTTCTGACATCAGCTCAGCTTTTTATGAAGGACCTTTTTAGTTTAACGTTAACCCTTTATTCACTGAATTCACATACAGGCTTTCAAGCAGCATTAGCATTGTTGAACTTAACCATGATTTGCACTGATATATAAAGCATTATGTTGTTAGCTTCTGTTTATGTAGTTAATTAAGGACTTTACCCACTTGTTAAAGTTTAACCCTGTTGGGCGTGTCCCAAATAGTTTGTGATTCGATTATTATATCATGATGCTTCAAACCCGTGCGAACTAGCGGAAGGACTGGATTCAGCTTTGCTCTCATGAAGGTAGACCATTTGGCAAAAGTTCCAGTCCTGCTCCAGTCTGGTTTAATCTCCCACTGGAGAAATGACAGACTTTCTTACTGATGAGTCAAACTAACAGTGTGCTCTCTTTTCATCAGGTCTGTTTGAAGTCTTTTCTATTACCCTGTCAGTGCCTTCAGGCCATTTTGAGTGTTGTGTTTCCAGTGTCACATATGACAGCCTCATAAGTTTGATCTATGAGTACACTTGATCAAAAATGTAATTTCCCCTGATAAATGTGCTTTGAACAGAGACTATGTGTATAAAGGAAATATCTACAAGGTGCTTGATAGGTCCAGGTTTCCACTATGTGACTTAAATGTTATAAAGAGGAAGTGTATATTGTTGTTGGTCTGTTAAGTACACTCTTCAGTTCTGAGGAGCTCAGGCATTTGAATTGTTCTCTTGAAATGACCCGCTTATCTTACACACCCAGGACTCTACAGAGTAGGTGCAAGGAGTCCTGACCTTTATAACGTTAATATAATCCAGAATGCCGAGCCTGTTGTTGGGAGTGTACTTTACTATGCAGAATTATGAGTTGTTTACCTAAAGAATGGTACACAAGCAAATGATGAGGGTGTGGGAAGATCTCCACTTATAGTACACAGCAACAAAACCCAGGCATATGATCAGACATCTGTCCTTTCAGTCCCTGGTGTACACTGTAGGTGATCACAATATAACCATCTGACTGAAAAACATAACTGCACTAGGCAATGTTAGGGGAATTACAAAAGAAGCTTGAAGGAATAAGATTAGGGAGTTTCCAGTTACCTACCCCACAAACTTGAGAAAATAATACTCGTGTACTTGTGATTCTGTAGTCCTAAGTGAACTAATAGCTTTATGATCTTGGCTAAAGTGTTTAGGTATCATCTGTTTAGCCTGATGTGATTTCAGAAGCTTTTTTCTAACACACACACAGCCCTGGGAGAATCTTCATCATGTGAGTCATCAACTAACAATCAAAATCCTTAGAAGTTGTCTGATCAAGCCAGGGAAAGCCAAAACTGTTCCCAGCTAAGCAAGAATGAGTGGCAACTTGGAGAAGTGCTGCCACAGTCAGCTGCCACTTTCGCAACCAAGACACCCTGGATCCGAAGAAACAGACTGCTTTACATGCAATTTTTCAGTATTGAGGCCTTGGTTGGATATGAAGAAAGGTAATTGTGTAAAGAATGTGTTTGGACGGAAAGGTGTGGTGACTCTGGACTTCCTATGCTAGCGAGAGATGAAGGAGTGGTCAGATGGCCACTTTTTTTTCTTTTCCTTTTTACATGAAAGCGCCTTCTTCACTCCTGGTTTCCTTGAGATATTATCCAGTCCTCTTTAAAATAGGAGTAGTTCTATCCAAAAATGTCCTACATAAGCCGAAACTACATAGTAGGTTATATTCAGCCTGTTTCAGCCTCTAGCTTTTGGTTTTGCTGATGCATATATTTACTAGTAGGAAAGATTACATCAGATCAGTAGTTTTGTCAGACAGGAGTGTCCCAACAAACCTGTCTGACCACGGATCCTATTCACTGAAGTCTAACTACAATGGGAAGGATGTGCAGGATGACACAGCATGACCAAGAGCATGACACACCATAAGATTCATCTATTCACCAAGACAGTTCATCTACCTATCAACACGTAGTGGCTCAGCATATATCCCTTCTTCACTGGTGCATGGATGCCACGTGGCCTCTTTGGGTGATAGCTGGAAGCAGACTGAAATGAATGCTTTTCTCCTTAAAGTAATGAGCTTTGTTGGAGGTAAATAGGTTTATGCCTGACAGTTGGACCTTGAAGACTTTTAGCTGTTGCTGTAATCTCCTTGTCCTTCTTCCTTACGCTGATCTCTGCGTGTAGGCGAAGGAGGATTCGGCAACTCGCAGTGTGGGAGGCAGGGCAGTTTTTTTTTTGTGCCATTACCTCACCGACGGAATGTTTGTTTTTCCTTAGTCATGCTTGGCCGTGCAGTACAGTCCAACTTAACCCTTTCCTTTTCATCTACGACCTCACACTTGTTCTAGTCAGTATGCTTGTCAAAACCCAATTTGGTGACAATGTCTTAGAGGAGGCATTATATGAGCAAATATATCAAATAAAAGACAGGTGCATGTTGCTCGAAGAAACATAGAATCAGAGAATTGCGTGCACTTATGGCTGGGTGTGACTACAGTACTGTTTGTTATATTAAATAATGTTTTGTAGAGTGTCTTGGAGGTCTGACATCGAGCTAAACTCCAGACAGTTTACACAAACAGGGTTTTCCAGTCCAGCCCAAACAACGAGCCACCATAAGAGAGCCAGCGGAACCCACATCATAAAGCCCACCACATCAAGATAATAGTGCTCTCTGTGTCGCTAGTGGGATTCTCCACAGCACACATTACTGGTGCATTCCACAGTTCTTATATACAAAGATTCAATACACTTAAAGCCACTGAAAGGGGCTTGTGGAGCATGTTTACATAGTTCTTACCATCTTTTGTTTAACTTGACAAGGCTTTAAGGGGCATTTTGCTTCTCAATTTAACCTCATCAGAAAGCGTGTGTTAATTGCTCAGCTGAGCTCGTGTGGTGTCGGAATCCCTTCGTTATGAAAGTCTGTGGGTTATAAATGTGTCTTTTCGCTCTTGTTTGCCATTGCTTGCATGGAAACCAAGTCAATGTGGGCGAGAAAAGATTTGAAGCTGGATTACATGTGTGAGAAGAGCTCTGTAGTTTATGTACCTATTTAGGCCTTGGAGGCTTTCCAGTCAGGAACATCAACACGGGTATTACTAAGACGATGACTAATATGATGCCTATGATTGCGGCACATGTAGACAGTTTTGATTTAAATCCAGTTAAATGAATTGTTAAGAGTTTAGACTGAAGGCACAGGTGATGGGGATGGATATCCCCCCCCCCCCCCTCTCTCTCTCTTGGTATATGTCACTGAGGCCCAAAATATACTTGGGTGCACCTTAGGGGTGCACCAGAATAGCACCTGTCAGGCTAATCCAGCTATGAATCACTCAGTTAGCAAATGAGGTCAAGCTGAAGCCGTTCCAAGCTTCACATCACCAAACAGTGAGAGTGCATCAGGCCTGGAAATTCCAATGCTAACTACACATAGCCTACATTTGCAAACTAAACTTTTTTTTTTTTTTTTTTTTTTTTTTTTTACAGCTTTGCATTCATGGCTTAGCACAGCATATGCGCTTAGACCACAAGGACACCACCTCTTTCCTCACTCTCAATATCAGTAATACAGCTACAGTGAGCAGAAAAAAAACCCTTCTGTTATTGCCTCTGGGACTCTGAGGGACTTTTGACCCTTACAGCAAAGGGACATGTGCAACATTTGAAAGAGAAGCCAGGTCTATGTCTGGTACAGTATTTAAGCAGTACTCTACAGTGTGAAGGTCCTTGTGTGCCGACGTGTTGGCATTATTTCCCGAGACAAGAACCTTACCTTATAAGGGGCTCTGTGCCTTCTGGGTTAAGCTGTGCTGCTGTAGGCTTTCAAGCTTTGTTTTGAACAGGCCAGCTCATGAAAGCAGACCTGCTTCTCTCTGCCGTCTTATGACCATGTAAGACCAGAGTGCACTTGAAGCTGCTGACAACAACAGCCCGTAGAGCGACAGTCCAAACGTGCCTAAGAGCTTTTACTCGAGAAGGAGGTCTTGAGGAACATTGTAGAGAATGTTCCAAATCAACAGGCGTACAATGATCTATGCTTATAAAGTTGACATCTATTTGGAATGCTATTGGCTCTTATGGAATGTATAGTATTTTAAGCACACATCACGCATTGGGCTTTGGGGCTTTCCTGCGACGCACGGGCGTAAAATATCATTCTTACTTCTGATCTTCCTCGTATAATCATGAGCTTCATTTAGTGCAGTGTATCAGAACTCACTTATTTGTAGCAAGTCCTTCCTTGTTGAAGTTACACAACACAAATAGGACAAAGAGCGGTTGCAACATTCTTTTTCCTTCAAGGATGTTTGAATATTTTGGAAATGATTCTTCACTGGGTTGGGCTGATTTCTGTCAGTTCTTACACTCTTAGACGTCTTAGAAACAAGCGACTAAGGCTTGGCAATATGACAATATAATATGGATATTCTGCTCAATCTGACTAAATTATGTCCTAATATGCTTTTCTGACGTATATGACTTGTGGATATATAATTTATACTGTGTTTTCTTCTTCTATTTTTTTTAAAGTGATGTTAAAATTTTATACTGAATATTTTTAGAGCATATTTCCGTGATAAATAAATTGCTGTAGTCATTAAATTTAAGTATAATTAAGCAATGTTTTTAAACTGCAACACTGTATATATTGTGATGTGGTTGTGTTTGTGTATTTGTGTATGCTAAAGTCTACCAGTATGGATTTATACTGTTTTGAAGTAACCTTTTATCCTCAGACATATTTTTCTCAAGCTTATTTTGCCTTTTTTTCTCTTGCCGTTAACTCTCTTTTTATCTCTGCTGTTTAGGATGCTGAGAAGGAGAAAGACCTCCGGACTCATCTCAGTTATGAGGAGATCAGGCACAAGATCGACTTGTATAACGCAGCCACACGAGACCACTTTAAAATGACACTGGTGAGTTCCTCCTGTCCACTCTGTCCACCAACTGCCCCACTATCCATTATTAACCACTTAACTAACAGTCCTATACCTTTCCTGACCTCTCTTTAGATGCACACACAATCAAAGCCAGGTTAAGACTATCCCTAATGGAGGGGAGATTATATTTCTGTGCAAACTGTGTGCTTGGGAAGTCTTTTTACCTTCTATTGGTGTTTACATGGGGAGGATAAAAGTCTAGCCTGCTGCCCAGTCCAATGTTTTAGTTGCTTGGGAACTGACTAGGTTAAATTGTGGTAGCTAAAGTGAAATAATAATGCATTATCCTCTTCTAACAAAGTTTCTAATGTAGCCCATTGTATTTATATGGTCAGTATTTTACATACTTATGTGCTCCTGATTCGGAAAGATGGTCTGTTGTCATTGGGATGCACGCTAATTAGTCCACATAGTAACAGTCTTTCCACCATCATCCAGATCACCTCTGCCAATGTGTGTAGCGCAGTGTGCAGCGGGATTTGGAACAATGGTGCAATAATTACAGCGACGATGTGCGGAAGCGATTTATGTTTACACAACAGATGAAAACTTCTGTTATGAGAAAGTCAGTAAGGTGTAGAGTTGTTTTTTTTTTTTTTTACCGATTTGTTCACCCCTGACATAACACCTCCATTGTAGTGTCTCTGTCTCCTCACAGAGACATTACTCATGCTGCCAACCTTGTGTGTCTCCATTCAGCCTTGACTCTTTGTGTAATAACGATAAGGCCACCGTGATGTCACAGGCCCCGCTTTTGTTTTGGCTACCTGCTTGATGTTTCACATATGAATGACTGTTGTGTTGTAATGATGGCTGTTCATCGTGGGATATCCTGCCTTAGAAATAAGCTTTGCTTAGACAGAGAGAAAGATTCTACTTGAAGTGCATTTTCTGCTACGAGACAAGATACACACACATTTCTGTCTGTCTCTGTGTGTGTGTGTGTGTGTGTGTGTGTGTGTGTGCTATTTCATAGAATGCAGAAAATATCAGAGTGGCTTTCTCATTTTTTTTAAGCGTCTCACTGTCTCTTCTTCTTGTTTCTTTTAGCTTGAGGCAGTCATGAGTTTTCACTTCTCATTTATAACAATAGGAGCTACTAACAGATATTACAAGAGTGTGTGTGTGTGTGTGTGTGTGAGAGTGGGTGAGTGAGTGAGGATGGTGGGGGAAAGTAGTGGACGTGGTGGTGTCAGGCCCCTATGTTTTGGCTGGTCAAGCAAAACTCCTGCGTTCCAGTGGTGTATTTATTTTACAGTACACAAGTGAGTGGCGCATTGGGCTTGCCTCCTGACCTATAATTGGCCCCTTCGTGTCTTCCCTTTGGCACTAACGTTCAGGCTAACAGACATGGAGAGATTGTGTTGCCTGTAATCCGAGGTCCATCTGGACACGAGGCTGTACTCTAGAAACCGAGGCGTTGCTTTTTGACTCCCCTTCTTACACATGCAGAGAGTGCAGGATTGTGTCTAACACACGAAGTCCAGTGTAACTTACAGTTACTGTCAATATCACAGTATTTCAGTGGTAGTAGGAATTTTAAGCATATACAGAGGTGGAGGTGACATTAAATTAAATCTGTTTGAAAGCTCGTGTTTTAACATTTGGAGGAGATTACATACTTTTAGAAAAGAGGAAAAGAAAAAAAAAGGTTAAATTAGCAAGTTCATTCATCTTTAGTAACCGTTTTAGCCTGGTCAGTGTCATGGTGGATAAGAGACTATCCCAGGAACACTGGGTGTGAGGCAGGAACACACCCTGAATGCAATGCCAGTCCATCGCAAGGCATCATGCACACACATTTACACCCTCATTCTTACCTAGATGTGATTTAGAGTAGCCTGAGAACCTTAAGAAGAACATGTGAAACCTCATACAAACCACAACCTGAGCTCAGGATTGAACCCGAAATTCTTTCTAATTTAACACATTTCCCAAAAAAAAGAAGAAGAAAGAAGTTGAGTAAACATCATTCCGTACCAATTATGTCAACCTGGTGCTTTACCGTAGTAGACCGTAGTATCTATTGTTGCAGCAGAAGTTCCTGCCCAATGATTTTGTAACCATTCAAGTTTTCCCTGTGATTAGTAATATGTATTATGCAAAAGCTGCATTTAACATTCATTTTAAAAAAAAATCTTTCTCTCTCTGTTGCTAGAATCCCGACGGCTTGTACACAGGCTTCATAATGGTGCAGCTGGAGCTGCGGCGGCCCATCACAGTGACGGGAAGAGTAGCGGGGATGAAGGAAGGGGAAGCCTTTTATTTACCGTGCGGTGCTGTAAACACTCTGCACATCAGTAGCTCCAACACGGTACAGCAGGTGATCGAGGCTCTGCTGAACAAGTTCACCGTGGCCGACAACCCAGCCAAGTTCGCCCTGTACAAACGCTTCTGCCGCGAGGACCACGGTGAGTCCTGTGTGTGTGTATGTATAGGACATGAATGTGTGTATGTACACTGGTCAGTTCAGTAATGATCCTCATGCTGCAGTGTGGTGTGTGTGTGTGTGTGTGTGTGTGTGTGTGTGTGTGTGTGTGTGTTGCCAGGATGTCAGGAATTCCACAACAAGATCAGTCCAGCAAACAAGCATACATTTGAAGTGTGTGTATTTATGGACTGTCTTGCCTCCTAGTGCTTTTAGTCCAAGTATATGATTTCTGCTTCTTGTGCCAAGAATATCCAAATAGCACGCACACATGGTACACACACACACACACACACACACACACACAGTCAAGAGACCAGTTGGTACACTTGTTGTTGGCCTCTTTCCCCACATCCACAGATCTTTTTGCACACACACACTGTCTAGTTCTGCTAGCTCCCTCCGTGCCTTCCAGACAGGCCAATTCCACTGGAAACCTGTGCCCGAACTCCTCTTCCATCAGAAACCCTTCCAGCCATCTTTTCCATAATCACGGCTTAGACGTCCTGCTGCTAAGGGCCTCCTCTGACGTCAAACACACAACACACACGTCTCGTGACAAAGTTCCAGTGTTTGTGAGATGAGTAATGCTCAGACAGTATGCAGTCCCCCGCACGCCAGGATATATGGTTTGAATCCACATGTGCACATACGTTGAGCAGACGAACAGTTACTCTATCCACCTCAGTGCAGTGGGAGACATTAAGCTCAACTATTAAACAGAACGAGTAAAGAGGGAGATGGAGCATCTGAGGTTTTGCCAGAAGAGGGGAAATGTGCTGATGCTGCTGTCTGGATGTCTCAGACGTGTCTCCCCTGCAAAGCTCCTCTCCATTTCTCGCTCCTCTCTCTGAAATCCCCTCTAGCAGCAATCCAAGGGATGGGAACGTGGGTTGAAGTATGTGGGGAACACAAACACACACACACACACACACAGTCATGCAATTGTGTGTTCCACTACTCGTTAAATGGCATGTGCTGAGACTGTGAGCTCTCTTAATTAAATGCCCCGTCTAGACTAACTAAGCAGCTTTGTGCAGAGTGATGAATTTGAATTTAGTCAGAAACTTCTGCTACAGAGTTTATTACAGAGAACAGAGCACCACTTATTTCAGCCCACATCAAGCAGAGTACAAAATGAAAATTGTGACATGCATGCCATGCCAGCGACACAACAGCAGAACTGTGTGTAGTCACTGTGTGAAGCGGTGCTCATACTGCAAACTTTTTATTACAGTGATGCAAATCACAATCCACCGTTATACACCGAGATGTATTTGGTGCTTCGGGTACGGTTTCCTCTGGGTACTCCGGTTTCCTCCCCCAGTCCAAACACACATGACAGACATGTTGTAGAAATGTGATCGGCATTTCCAGATTGTCCGGAATGTATGGGTGTGTGAGCGTGTGTGTGATTGCGCCCTGAGATGGGTCGGCACCCCGTCCAGGCACCCCGTCCCTGGGATAGGCTCCAGGCTCCTCGCAACCCTTTGTCGGAAAAGTGGTACAGAAAATGGAAGGATGGATGATTATATAAATATATAACTTATTAAAAGTCATGAAATGATTATAAGTTATGATGATATTTATTATTAAGTTCTTGTTTGACTCTTGGTTACTTGCATTCGATGGGTTTAATCCAAACCTTTAAAAACAAGGTGTTGGAGCATTCAGGAATATAAAAAGATGCACAATATAGGCAGAAAAGTCTTGCGCACATTTGAATAATGAGCCCAATATTGAAATAGTTGGATCGTGTTAATAAAATGTTTCCTGTGGTGGAGTCTCTGTCTTAATGAAATACTCGCCAGTTATTTCTTGATAATTAGGTCCATTAACTCAAGCAAGAGCGAGAGACTCCTGTAGTTCACCTGAATCTCATTAGAGCATTACTAACCTGTAGAAAACAGAACAGACAGGAACAAACCACGTCATGGTTTTCGCATGTTTCACTTCTACAGGAAAAGGCAGTGGCCGCTCACGGCTGTAGAAAGTACCGTAATAGGCTTTCGAGATCCTCATCGGGGTTGACCTGGCGGTGATATGGGTCGGGTTTTGATAGGTTGTTTTTAATCTGGTGTCTGACCACCTCATTTGTTCATTTTACATTTATTCCTCTCAGTGCAACCTTTTAAGTGTTTTTTTTTTTTCCTTCCGGTTATTGTACCATGATCTATTCCACAGCTGTGACCCACCTCCCGTCCTTATCTTATCCAGATTTACTGTTAAATAATATTGTTTATAGGCAGTGCAGTGTAAATATCAGTCCAGAGTACTACAACACCACCACTATCCAGCAGCTTGTTTCTTGGAAATTCGGAAGAATGATGTCATTACACCAGAAGAGTTCCTTATTATGTAGCGCTTGTATGTTTGTACTGCGGCATTCACAGTCACTGTTTCAACAAGCCTTTGTTTTCTTAGCCACTTTATTTGCTAACCAGTGTTACCTGTACAATAGAGTCTGGGAGTGAATGACTTGTCACTGCTGCCAAAGTAAAACTAGTTTTGAAAGGATTACACATTTTTTGGCTTCCTCAGTTAAACATAATTAACAGTAATAATGGTGAGTATAGAGAAATCTGGCTAATGTTAGATATCCGTCTTCAATAAGTCATTTTTTAAAGTCATTTTCCCCCGTAACATTTGTTTTACCCATCTTTGTCAAGAGTTAGGCTAAAAAGTGTGTGTGTGTGTGTGTGTGTGTGTGTGTGTGTGTTTATTTATTGTCCGATTGTGTTTAGCATCTTATGTGTTTAGCATGGATTAACTGATGCATTCAGTTAATCCATGGAGCAGTCTTAGAGGTGTATCCATGTGAAAGAAGATTAGCCTGATAATTAAAGAAAGGACTATTTTTTTTGCAATACAGTTGTGATGATCATTATTTTATTATTGAGCAACATGATAATCATCATGATCACACAGCCATTGTGCTCTGTATTCCTTATTTGACTATAGATAATGGTTGCTTGTGTGTTTTTTTTGTTTTGTTTTGTTTTTTTCTTCTCCCCACAGTGTGTGTATGTAAGCTGTCAGAGGGAGAGCACCCTCTGTTCCTGCGTCTGCTGGCTGGGCCGAACCTGGACACACTCAGCTTTGTCCTCAGAGAGCAGCAGACAGGAGAAGTCATGGTGAGGCGTCACTCACGTTTCCTGCCCCAGAGCAGGTCAATAGAGTAAGGAGCTGCTTGTTTGAACATGTCTATTGATCTGCACGTCCTTCTCTTCCTCTGCAGTGGGACGCTTTCTCCATCCCCGAGCTGCACAACTTCCTTCGCATCCTGGATAAGGAGGAACAGGACCAGGTCCGTGTGATAACTGCACGCTACAACATCTACCGAGAGAAGCTGGAGGAGGCAATCCAAGCGACTAGCAGCCATAATTAACCACACACATACACAGAGAGAGAGAGAGAGCGCGTGGACTGGTGCCTCAGGAGTGAGGTGACACATCTCTCTCAGGAACTCTGACCTCCAGAGAACTTTATGTGCACCACGCTTTTCCAGAGTGCCATACTCCCATCTCACACACACACACTTCTTTTTTTTTTTTTTCTTTTTTTCCCCCCTGTCCAGTTACCTCTTGAACTTGTGAATGATGCAAGCTTAAGAATCTGTTTTGTTTGATTATTTTATTTAATTGATAAATACTGTGGTTTGTACATATTGTTGTTTGTAATTTATGTAGGGAAGCTTTGTTCTTTTTGTTTTTAAAAAAATCTATATTGTAAGAGTCTTATTTTATTTTTAAGAGTCATAGCAACAATCCAAAATGAATGACTAGAGAGAAAGGCAGTGACAGTCGGCACTGCTGACCTGCATGTTTCATTTACCGAAGAATAAGTAAACTTGACCTTGTTCAGATGGAAGTAGAGGTGATACCGATTTACCGCATGGTCTAAGTCTGCATAAAATGGTTCTGTTTTAAGTTGGGCCGGTTCTACGTCAGCACTGTGAGGCATGGAGACGAGCTGCGGTACCAGTGTTAGTATTACCAGACCTGTTGAATGACACTTCGTAACAGGAGACCGGACAAACTGACAGTGCATTTGCAAGTCAAGGAAGAGTTTAGTGTTGGGAATCCAGTTGGAAAGCACAATATGTAGAAACGTGATCATAAAAGATGAAGAAGGAAGACAGGATGTACGAAACTCCCAGTAAGAGGCATGAGAATGGAGAACGAGCGATCGTTATGTTGGTTTTAAAGCTAAGTTAGTTCAGAGCCTGTTGAAAAGGCTTCCGAGCTCCTAGAAGTAGGGCTAAGTTGTCACGGAGCAGAAGCAATTGCAGGAAGTTGACGTGGAGATAGAGGAAGTTGAAATGCATTTAGAGGAACTGTAATGTGCCGGTCTGGGAATAAACTTAATGAATGCAGGTCCAGTGTTCACGCTGACCTCAAGGGCTTGACTTGTCTTTGTTAGTGCCAAATGTCTGTTTAAAACTGCGGGGTGATTATGTATAATATCCTCCCGTTATCAGATGAGCAACAGAAGAAAGAACAAGGCATGGGCTGTATATGCCTGCGGTCTTAAGGGAAGGGATGTACCACTTGTCGAGCTCTAAACTAAGTGAGGATTAAAGATGCATGCTGGTGGATGCTCTTGCTTTGCCAAGCTGTAGGCTAAGCGTCTGTATCATGTTTCAGCTGCAGCTGTTCAAGACATCTCTGATTGATAATGTAAATCTGTGGGGGGGGTTTTTTCAGGTAAGATGATCACGTATTCCACCACCGAATGGAAGTCTTGATAGTATACATAACAGAAGTGACAATCTGCGCAGAGAGTTTGCGTTATATATCTTTATCTCTCTTTTAGACGCTGTTAAACGTACTGTAGTTCCTTCTATGCAGAAATCAGCAGAAATGTGTCTTAAAGAGCAATCTGTCAGCAGGCTGTGCTACTTTTGTCTCGGTGAACATTTACACCAAAGTTTTTTTTTTTAAATGATACTTGTGTATCAGTGGTTGATTTTTTTTTATATTTATATATAAATATATACCTATGCATATTTTATTAGAACATGTTTCTGCTAGTACTCTGCATGATGGTTTTCTGAATACGCTTTATTGTGTTGCAGTGTCCGTTCATGCATTGATATAGTGGTGATGTGGGGACATCTTCTGGCCATCTGCTGTAATAGCACCTTTACTTCACAGGCCTTTTGTTCATGTTGTTTGTTTTTTTTTCTTTCTTAAGTGAAATTTTGTTTTGTTTATTTTTATAACCAATGATACAGTGTAAAACTGCATATTTAATTTAAATCTAGAGAATTTAGTGCCTGCTGCACTCACAGAGCTTGTATTACTCTATATGTAGCCTGTGGGGTCATGTCACCATGGCAACACTTACTCCTAAACACTGGGTTAAATATATTTTAGAATCAAATGTTTCATCATGGCAGGAGTTTTTCATCAGGGAGATGCTGATGATTAGCAGTGCGGAGGAGCTGTTATTCTGGTGTGATTAGGTTCAAACTGACGATTACGCAGGGCTCCTGTAAAGTCAGTAGTAGTAGATACTAAACCATTTTTGGGCACTTTACATTGTAATTCAGGGAAGAGCTTTTATTTTTGTCAGCTTTGGATGCTTTTTTATTTTTAATCATTTTTAAAAAATTTTTTATAAATCTTCCTTTACTATATAACAATAACTCTATATTTTATTCCGTGAAAGCATACGTGTGTCCCATGGAAGCTTCTTCTCTTAAGTTGATTTAGAAAGAGAAAGCAAGCTTCAGTAGTTCAGTAGTTTATAGCGCAATACTGTGAATGTTCCAGCTGTCCAACTGCATCACGTTTTATTAACTTTTTCTTCAAAATCTCCACTAAACGCTATGAGTATGTGTAGTACTACTAAAGGAATTTCCTGTATAAATGCATGCATTATATTAATCCATGCATATCGGTTCTGGCTGTGAAGGACATCACTAGACAGTGTTGCAGCGCATGACAGTTGATTATCGAGAAAGACGCTCTTGATTTATAACTTTTCATTTGCTAAACCAAGATTTATGATAAAGAAATTTCAGTACCTTTTTTGCAATGTTTGCAGGTCTGCCTTGTATAAGTCAAACATTTAAAGTCTACTTTTCACTGCATTTAAGGGAATGTTGGAGGAATTTGAACATAATTTCCACTGGTCATTTCAGGATTTAACCAAGCTACCAAAGCTAAATCTGATCATACATATTAAATGAACACATCAGAGATGTTTTAAGGTTTGTTCGGCTACTGTTAATGAAAACGGCTCCGAGAGATCAGCGCTGCGAAGTGGTCTGTGCCAAATGCATAATGTTATAATAAAGGTGTCGTATTTGTGATGTGGTGGTTGATGTGTGGCTTATTTGATTTTTTTTTATACTAGCTGTTTCTAACTAGTAAAACAGTAAAATAGAATGAAGAACCTTTATTGGACCTCAATTTCACATGGACATTCTGGCTGTAGTCACTGGGACTACGGTTTCTGCTATGGCTTTAGGACTGCAATTACCTAGCACTCGGGTATCCTTTAGTGAAGAGTGGATCAGTTCAACAAACAGACTTCATATAAAAACCATAATGAAATTTCACACTATCCGTTGTTACCCAGATGAGGATGGGTTCCTCTCAAGGTTTCTTCCTCTTATCATCTTAGGGAGTTTTTCCTCGCCACCGGCTCGCTCAATTGGGATAAATTTACACACTTAAAATCTGTATCCTGTGTTTATATATTTCTGTAAAGCTGCTTTGAGACAATGTCCATTGTTAAAAACGCTATACAAATAAAATTGAATTGAATGTTTTTAAAAAGAAGAAGCGGCTCAACAACAATGATGATAAAATTCAGAATCATCATTATAAGGCCAAAAATAATGTTAATACTGTAATTATTTGATAATCTTACATTGAACAGTTGTATAATGACATTAATAGCTATAGCTAGAATGTCTACAATCTTTTTAATGAATAAATTCCACAATTACAAAGATAATAAATAAAAGAATACAGCAACGTAATTCAGTGACAAAGAGCTGTAGTTGAATAACATTCAACAAATTATGTGTGTAAATTATGTTCCAAAAGCCGATCAGAATACGTCAAACAAAAATATTCAGCCACCTGTAATCAAATCCGAATTCCTGAGGCATGAGAAAAAACATTCATCATTTACACAGCTAACAGATGTTCAGACTACAGGAAAACAGTCTGGTGTAAAAATCCAGAACTAAATCTTTAACAGTGAAAGTTCCCTGATAGGAGTAGGTGCTGGTAGACGATGTGCCCTAAGTACACGGGTCCTACCCCTCTGTCTGATAACTCATTACACACGGCATATTCAGCATCTTTGTGGTTAATGTTCTTTGTGCTTGACTTCTTCTTTATGGCACCTTCAAGGAGAGAGAACAAAGTCAGCCATTAATATCAATAATGTGCAGTTTCATCACAGTCTACACGAGATACAATAAAGTTAAGATTAGACTTCATTCATCCTGAAGGAACATTTCATATATTTCTACATTATTTTTGTAATAAAAAAACAACATCAAAAGCTTCTTGCCAGTATTCTACAGTAGTGCCTTACTGTATGTGAAACTGGAGCTTTCCGTTGGCCGAGACGTCTCGTGACTTAAGAGAACGAAGATGCTGCCAGTGACGGCATCAGATACAAGATCCAAACCTTCACAGAAACGTTTCCCCTTGTCACATCCAGGACTACTAAAGTGTAGTCTGTTAAAAATCTCATACATAATAGTTCACGATAGAAACAGATAAAATCTGCTTTCTTACAGTATCAGGTAATTTAAAAAACATTGTAAAAAATTTTGTAAGAAACTAACAATCATGCTGTTCGTTTTTCAGCCTTTAATGTCTCCTGTACAAAATATCTGTATGGACAACTATAAATTATCAGCACAGTAGATCGGATTTTTTCCTCCGCTACATAAGTAATAAGTACACCCCATGGAAATAGTTTTTTTGTTTGTTTGTTTTTTAAATATATTTGGACAATAAAATATTTGATCCTCTTTGAAACAGTGCCTATTAATAAAGTTGATACACTCTATTAAATGACACAAAATTGACATTTTGTAGTAATTTTCACAATTTAAATGAACAAAAAACAGACTGGAAAAAAACACATGGAAAAAGTAAATATGCCACTACATTTATCACACCTTCAAATCCATAAATTTTGAATCAGTTGTTCATGACTGTGTGCCAGTGATTAGAACCTGCTTTGGGAGTGCAGGTGGAACCTGTCTTATTTATACCCCTCTCATATCTAGTGTCTGGTGTTCCCTTTGTTATTGAGGTGTGGGTGTCATCATGCCAAGATCTAAAGAGTTCTGTAAGGCCTTCAGAAAAAAAGGTTGTGGATGCCTAGAAGTCTGGCAAGGGAATTAAAAAGATCTCCAAATTATTTGAAATACATCATTCCAGTGTAAGAAAAATGCTTTACAATGGTGCAGACTTCCAACGACTGCCAACTAGTCCAGGACTGGCTGTCCCAGCAAATTCAGCCCAAGAGCAGACCGTCTGATGCGCAAAGAAGTCTCCAAGAACCTCAAAATTTCATCATAGGATCTGCTAGTCAGCCTTGTGCATGCTTCTACAATCAGAAAGAGGTTGCACAAATTTGACCTGCATGGGAGGTGTGCCAGGAAAAAGCCTTTGCAACACTACAGTTTGGCAATGAGTATATAGGCAAAGGTCAGGCCTTTTGAAATAATATGCTCTGGACAGATGAATCAAAGATAGAGTTGTTTGGCCACAGTAACAGCAGATATGTTTGGTACAGACCAAAGACAACTTTTCAGGAGAAACACCTCATACCATCTGTGAAACATGGTGGTGGAAATGTTACAGTTTGGGGTTGCTTTGCTGCCTCAGGGACTGGACAGCTTGCATTCATTCATTCAACTATGAACTCTGAGTGCTTGAAGATAATGTGAGGCCGTCTGTCCAAAGGTTGAAGTTGAACTAAACGTGAACCTTTCAACAGGATAATGATCCTAAGCACACTAGCAAATCCACCAAGGAATGGCTCAAAAAGAAGAAATGGAGGGTTATGGAATGGCCTAGTCAAAGCCCGGATTCGAATCCCATTGAAATGTTGTGGGGGGATTTGAAATGGGCAGTATATGCAAGAAAACCCTCAAACATCTTGCAACTGAAAGAATATTCATGGAAGAGTGGTCAAAAATTCCAGCAAGCTGATGTCAGAGACTGGTGGACAATTATGCAGAACACCTACAAGAAGTTACTTCTGCTAAAGGGACAATACTAGCTTCTGAGGCCAAGGGTGTACTTACTTTTTCCACAGAAGAATATCACATCTATTGATATTTCTGTCTAATAAATGACTGAGAAATCTTTATTTTAAAAAACCTTATTAATAGGCACTGTTTCAAAGATGATCAAATGTTTGCTTGTCCAAATATGTCAAAAAAAAGCCAACAATTTCCATGGGGTGTACTTATTTTTTTCACATGACTGTTCATGGTAATATTATTAATGAATTATGCACATTATTATATCATGAATTTATTCTTTTAACCTTACTTAATTCACAATTAATTCACCTTTGTTTGTAATTTGTCTTTAGATTTTGGCCTTTTCAGGTTATGCTGCTAAATAATATTTATTTTGGTACGAGTCAAAATAATAACAATAAATCAACATAACCTCTGCCTCTGAGAAACTTTCTTTTTTTTTCTTTTCTTTCACCATTTTGTCCTTGATTTGTACTTTCTGTTTTCGGTGTACTTTACCTTCTTTTTTTTTAATGGGAGTCGCTAAATTAAAAATGAGCTGTGTAATGATCACGCTTTGCACTTTATGGGGGATTGGCATTCATCAACATACACATATGAGTATGAAGAAAATCATTATTAGTTTGGTTTGGCCTGCGAAAATGTTTACACCAAACTTCATTACAAGCTATATAAATATGGCCCATTTATTTTAGACTGCTTCTTCTGGCTTTGACAAACTCGGACAGAGACTGAATCCAAACAGGGGTACAGGTCATAATGAGTATGAAATTTGTCAGATAAGAATTGTTCCAAAGTGCATACAGAAACTGTTGCATTACATGAGAAACACTTGGCTGTAACACAAAATAATGTTTCAAAAAAGTACCATACATCTACCAATACTAAGCCATTTTTATTCAAAGCCCAGTAGGAACACATCTTACAAGGAAATGCAGAAGGATATGAAATACTGCAAGAGTGCACATATTCATGACCTTTCCTCAGCCTTCCAGTGGTTTATTTAAAATTTTGGAACATTTCAAAGTTTCAATGCCTTTGTTTCTTTGTTCATTGTTATAAATAATGAAATGATCGATAACGATTTGTTAAAAAAAAAAAAGTGTTAGAAAGAAGACTGAAATGCCTCAGTATATTAGCTAAGTGTTTTTGGGCATTCATAACCCAAACAACACAGAACAATACTACATACTTCATCTTTCAGAGACATACTGTTGAGGTCACAAGTTTACATACACCTTGCAGAATCTGCAAAATGTTTATAATAGAAAAAAAAAGTAGTACTGGCTTGAATAAGCTTTTTTACATAACAGATGTTTACAGATAGTCCACAGGACACAATAATAACTGAATTTACACAAATGAACCAGTTCAAAAGTTTACATACGTTTGATTTTTAATATTGTGTGTCGTTACCTGGATGATCAACGACTGTTTTTATGTTCTGTGGTAGTTGTTCATGAGTCCCTTGGTTGTCCTGAGCAGTTAAACTGCCCACTGTTCTTCGGAAAAATCCTCCAGGTCCTGCACATTCTTTACTTTTCCAGCATCTTCTGCATATTTGACCCCTTTCTAACAGCGGATATATGATGCTGAGATCCATCTTTTCACACTGAGGACAACTGAGGGACTCGTACACAACTATTACAAAAGGTGCAAACATTCACTGATGCTCAAGAAGGCAACGCGATACATTAAGAACTTGGCGGGGTTGGGGGGTCTGTTAAACGTTTGAACAGGGTGATCAGTGTAAATTGTTATTTTGTTTAAAAATAGTATTTTTTCATTTAATATTGCCCTTCAGAATCCCCATAAAATGCTTACATACTTCTCAGAAGACAAAATAATAGCAATTTACAATTTATGCTGCCATCTAGTGGTGTAAGCGAAAGGTTTATTTGTTAACATGTTTTTTTGTAAAAAATAAATAAAATAAAATAAAAAATAAAAAAGGTAAGAAAAAAGGCATTAAGTCTGCTGCAGCCCATTAAATGGTGAAAAAGAAATATTGAATATTCTGGTCAGTAAAATCAGTATGTCCATGCTTATTCTGGTGTCTCGTGATTCAACTACAGCTCTTCATATCGCCTATGTATAGTGATCGGTAACTGATAGAAACACAAAATTGATTTATTATTATGCTGCAATAAATGTATTAATGTAGCTTGTTATTAGAAAGTGAGTGTACCTGTCCTAATAGACACAAACATAACAGGAACCTTATGAAAACCAACCAGGCTTGTATCAGTATAGTAACAGGAATGGTTCAGAGAAATGTTCTCCTATCATTTGGGAAACATTCTCAAAACCAGCCTGGATTAGTGTAATGTGCTATAAAACAAAAATATATTTCAGTAAAGAAAGCTCTCATGGAAAACACTGTTCTGAGAATACTTTGTGAACCAGTAATTGTTAGCTGGGTTATTTGCACCCCTGGCCTTAAGGTTTAGTAACACAATATTCTGTGTTATATGTCTTAGGATCACACAGAAGAGAGTCAAGGACAATCCTGAGCCATATTCCACCATATAGGCTATGTTTTCCACATCAAGTGATTGCAACATACTGTTTAAAAAATATTCCTTGCTGAATATGAGAGTAGCCATAGGCACTGAATTAACTAAATAAATAATGCAAAGTAAATAAATAATATTTGGAGAGGAGGGCTAGTCAGACTCAGCTGCGTTTTTTTTTCCATGTATAACAAACAGTGTGTAGAGTGAGATCAGATAAGGCAAGAGGACGCAGTCCCGCCCTATAATCAACGGCACTGTTGCTCATTTCCCACAGTGTCTGAGACTCAACCTTCTTTGTGGTGAATAAGAACAGAACATCTACATTACCAAAGAAGGCCTTCAGAGAAAATCTCTCCTCAAGGTAGTATTCTGGCTGATTGAAGTTGCAGATGAACAAACTGGGGACTGAACGAGGGGCTGAAATGACCATGTCTTCCAATACAGCCATGTAAAAATTAATCAATCAATCAAAAACAAAACTGACTTGGAGTGAGCGAGAGTGTTTTCTTCAGTTGAAGAAACTTCATTTTCTTTGTATTTCATATAATGCACATTGGTAGTAAGACTAACGAACAGATTTTGGAACACTTTCAGGACCTTCTGACACACTATTCATCTTAATGCTGCGTTTTCCACTTAAACAAATAACAGATAAGCCATATAAAACCACATAAATGTAGTAACAAAGATGGGAAGAATAACAGTAAAAGGAAAAAAAGAGAAAAGAAACAAAAAGAAAGTTTATAGTTGTTTATTGATCAAACTCAGCCAGAAAAACAATACACATGAACTACAGGAAAAATGACTCTCAAAGAAATTCTGTGCAAAATAAAACATGAACCATTTATCACAGACCAGAAAGTGCCTCAGTACAATAAAGGATCATATTGACTCCAGTGGCGAGCAGTTGTTTGATTTTATGTATGCAAGCATTTAACATAAACCATTCCTATTGCATTTTCACTCAAATAAAAGGCAACAAAAAACCAAATTCAAATCTCACTGATGAATCAGGCCAGGATGATGCTTTAATATTTCGATCAACACTTTCGATTATCCAACATGTAGCAGTACAAAGTGGAAAGTGTTCCTTCATTAGTGAAGCTGCTGTTGCTTACTGCTGTTTTTAGTGTCTATTATCCCTTACATGCCCTCATATAGTAAAATATCATTTCTTACACTAAAAAGAACAATTCACTTTAAATAGTTATTAATGACTGAACTAGAGTACTGTAATCCCTTTGGCTCATTCACAACTAAACTAAAACTCTGTTTTCCAAAGCCATTAGTTGTGCATTTATGAATTCATATCAGAGCCCCCCCGATCAGTAGGTGTGAATCCATATAATTTGTATGTTTTTAAAAAAACAAAAACAAACAGTGGTCACTGGTCAGAATTAGGCACCTTGCTTTCTGAAACAGAATACATTCAGTTATTCAAACTTTGGCTTTGACCAGCTACAGCACTAACATGTTAATGTCATTGAGGCAAAATTTAAGGCCTAACATTTGATGGAATATATGAGCTCTGTTGCCTAGATAATACAAAAAATATGGATGATTTTTTTTTTATGCATTGACAAAACCCCACTGATGAAAACACTGCCAATATGTCCTCCCTGCTATTCTACTCTATTCTAACCCATGTAGGGTTAAAAGTTGTTAATCTCAAGATGCAAAAATGAATTAACAAAAAGGCAGGAAAAAACATGTAATCTTATCAACACTGAACGTAGTCATCCTGTGTTAAAATTGCAGCTGTTAAACACTACAGAAAAGGGTGACTGTAGCAGGGTAGTGTTCTGTTCTTATAAACCCCCATGACCTCATACTTTACACCAAGTGTGGAAGAGACAGCCACGATCTCAAAGCGAAGATCAGGACAAAAGGCAACGGCAGGACAAGGTTTTTAAATTCTTGCTTTCTGTCTTTACTTTAGTGTCTGCTGCAGCCGGCTTACGTGAGGCCCGAGATTGTTGAACATCGTCTGAGGGTCGAATTTAAACCTTGAAAAGATGAACAAAAGCCATAAGCGGAATTTCACTACATACAGCAGAGAAAATTACACCAGAAATACAAAAACAAATACATGTGATGCTATCCTTCATCTACAGGGCACAAGGGCTGATTTATAATGAGTATGAAACTGATATGAAACTTAAATTTTAATAGAATATGGTTTTCGCAGGAAGAATTTGGGACCGACCCGTTAGACTGTGTTCTCCATCACCACCGTCATCATCATCATCATCATCATCATCATCAAAACACCAGTTCAGGGAATATCTTTTGGAAGAACGTGCAGTTCCAGAGACTTTCAGAATCAATTCCAAAGTGCAACGAAGCTGTTCTGGCGGCGCAATACTAAGACACTATGTCGGTTTTCTCTTTATAATTTGTGACCCATTTGTAGCGGTCAGCTATTGGCCTCAAAATAGAACAGGGTCAACCACAATTCCCAGGACCTTATCCAGCCCAACACTGCCTCCCATGTTCCCTCGAAATGAAAACAAAACTACAGGCCACACTTCTTTTACAGTATAATTACATAACTTTTACATTCCAATATGTTCATTATGTAAATATATGAAATTGAATTAATTTCCTTAGTAAAGCAGTAACTGATTGAACATGACTCAGTTCAATGACTTGGAAGACAGATTTAAAAGCATAGAGCATGTGCCTGTGTAATGCAGGGATAGTATTATTCATATTCTCAAAGTAATACTCAGTATACAAGCAATAATCCAATTCAAATGTATATAGCACTTTTAATAATGGACATTGACACAAAGCAGCTTTAAAGAGATCTGGATAGAGATTTTGATTTATCACTAAAGAACAAGCCAGAGATGATGGTAAGAAATCACACCTGTTCAACTGAACATTATAGATATTATATTATAGTGTGTTAGACAATTCTTCACCATAAACATCTTTTTTTTTTTTATTTCAGTAGTTTTAAGTTTATACTATCCAGGTGAAGTTATTCGCTGTATAATGAATGAGCCTTGCGCATAATTTTTAGCAAGTACAAATCATTGGGCTGTCCAAGTAAGACCTTCCACAATCATCTTTAGGGTATCTGTGTGGTTTAAAATCGAGTTTTTCGGACAGGAGAAACAAGTCGGGTGTCAGTGAGCAGTAACAGGTGTCCTATACTGAACCTTATTGGCATGTATTGTTTATTTATTTATTTTAAATCTAATGTGTAATATTTTACTGGAATCCTCAGTAGTTTATGTTGCATGATGTGACTTGTTTAAGAAGCACTTTAGGTGTGGATCTTTTTTGTAATAGAAGGAAGTCAATGAATTATGCATTCTCGATATAATAATACAACCATACAAACCAGGCAGATCTGAAAGTAATTACATTACCAATGACTTGACTGGAGATGTAATCGTTAATGTTTAAGAAGTAAAATCAGGAAGGATTATATTCTCTCAGTATCTACTGAGAATGGTCAGGCATACAGAGTAAAGCTTATCATCGAGAAGAATGCATAGGCACATCACAAAACAATCATTTTAAAGAGAGCACGTTCTAATTTAGGATTAACAACAAAAAAAAAACAAAACAAAAAAAAAAACCCGTGTGAGGACGAGATTTACGACAGGCCAATGGTTTAAAAGCAGATTAACTGAGACTGCCCTGACATTTCCTAATTAATACCTTCAGCTTCAATGGTTGTCACATGATCTTAACCGGTTCCATGACGTCAAGAGTGTGAATCACACGGATATAAACGGCAGCGAATTTGCCAGCACCGAGTAAAACTAATGAACTCCTCTCTAAAATTCATGAACTCCTCATTAATTATGAAGAATATGTTTCATGTGTTAGTGAGGTTTAGAAGCACTAACCGTGAATCGTAGACCCCAGGTGTCCTGCAGGACTGTCCTGAACATGACTGCAGCATCATCAGCCGATGATTCATTTTCTCCAGAACTTCCTGATCTATGCTTTTGGCAATGTTTGTGAGCTGGAAGGGGTCTGCTGTCAGGTTATACACTTCCACAAACACCTACACGTCACAGAGACAGCAAGATGTGAGTACTGGCTGTGGAAGAGTATGTTTAACAATACACATGTTCTGTTCACCATTTAGCAAATTGTTTTTCATTTATTTAATTCTATACTCCTGTAAAATGTACTTTAAGCACACAGTTAGTTAGTTATGGAGTTATCACTGATCTAAACAACATTTCGAGAAACAGACAAAGCCCCAGCTATATTATTAGGAATCGCTCTCACCGTGTGTGAGTGCGAGAGAGAGGGCACAGTACAAATGGATGGAATATAACAGTGAATTAGGCCATAGAAACAAACAGGATTAAAAAAAAAAAAGATTTCTCATATTATCTAAAAAAAATTATGCTTGGCACACACAGCTTCTATCAATCATGTTTATATTATAAAACAACTTGAAATGGAGAATGTAACCAGGATCCATTACATGGCAATACCGCGGATCAGTTTTTCCTTATCTTCGAAACGATATGATCATGTCAGAGGCACTTCTAAAAACTAAACTGCATCTTTAAATGGATTAACAAAAATCAACAAAAAAACCATAAAGGTTCAGACAAATAATGAAGCATCAGCATAAGGTCTGTTAATTTCTGTTTACCTCATTATCATCAAACTCGCAGTACTGCAGGTTGGTAGTCTGGGAGAAAGTACGAACGCACGCATATGTATTGTTATATGCATCTTCACATACACAGTCAGGAAAACACTCCTAAATAAAGAAGATACACTACTGTAATTGAGACTGCTGGTTTTGGTCTCTGCATATACACACACACCCACTCGTGTACACAAACCCACCCTAACGGGTACACACCTACATCGAGACACGTATAAAAACACACACACACACCCACCCACCCACGTGTGTCTCCCACACTCACACACCCACCCATGTGTATCCCCCACACATACACACCCTTACCGAGACTCCTGGGCCCAGGCTAGGACAAGCTGGATCAGAGACATTGTGTCCTTCTCCCTCATACTCCACCAGAAAGTCAGTCCTCCATGTTGTGCTGTTCTCCTTCCCAATCTGAGGCACATTCGGAAAGAGATCACACACACACACACACACACACACACACACACACACACACACACACACACACACACACACACTTTTGAATTGACAAAGTAAAACCAAGGAAACTGCTCTGCTCTGTGCGTGTTTCTTGTACTTAAATGTGTCCATTGCTACTTACCATAACAGGCAGAAAGGACATCCCATCCATCTGGGTCTTATTGACATTATACCCTGCCATGTCCAGGATAGTTGGGCCCAAATCTATATTAGCTACAAGTAACTAATGAGGAAAAAAATTTTATTCAACCATGTCATTACATGAAATGTATAGTATCACTTGACTGAAATTATTTACTATGCTTTCTAAAAGCTTGTGTGGCTTACTGGACTGGTCTGATTGGGCTTGATGTTTGGTCCTCGCACTAGCAGAGGAACTCTGATGTCAAACTCATAAAGCTGACGCTTATCCATGGGGAGAGAAAACTGGCCTGAGAGAGAGAGAGAGAGAGAGAGAGAGAGAGAGAGAGAGAGAGAGAGAGAGAGGAGAAAGAGAGAGAGAGAGAGAGAGCATGCAAGAGAGAGAGAGCGCATGTGAGAGAGAGAGAGAGAGAGAGAGAGAGAGAGCGAGAAAGAGCACATGCGAGAGAGAGAGCAAACATTACAGAAGGACAAAAATGGATAGTGACAATTACACTCGTTTAGGATTTTTGTTCTGATGTACCAGTATGGTAGCCATTGTCAGAGGTGAATAAGATATACGTGTTCTCTAGCTTTCCTTGGACTTCCAGTTTCTTCACCACCTTCTCCACCAGGTCGTCTACAGACAATAGAGTACGCCACCTGGTGGAGGCGTACAAACCACCATAAGAATACATTTAAAATCCAGAAATGTGTCACAGTTAAATGCAGAACATCCAACACATACCTTTTTCTGTAAGCATCGTCAAGGAATTGCACTGAGGAGTTCGCCATTGGATTCTTTGCCTGTCGAATTAGCCAGTGCTTATCCTAGAAGAAGAAATGAATGGGGCAAACATACGGGTATATATAAAAAAAAAAAAAAACCCCACAAGCAAAGCATGCATCATAAAAATTAAAAACAGCTACAGTACAAAAGGTTTACACACTTTAACGCATGTCTATAGCTTAATGAGGAGCTGCACATCGAATCTCACTGTATTTGTACAATGACAATAAAAGGTATTTATATTCATATATCCTTCAGACAAAATAACACATTTACAGTGTTAGGTTTCATATTCATCAGATTCCTTCATCACAAAACTCAAATCAAATGAAAAATGTTATATGCTAAGATATTAAAATCTCAAAAAGATATCAGTGTAAAAGTTTCCAACCCCACTTCCGAATGCAACAAATATTCTCTATGAACCTGCAGGCCCTCTGCCTTTATACCTGCCTCCAACAGCATTTTCTCCCGACATCCATGTTATAACCCTACCAAATATAATGTGTGGTCTAGAGAACAAGAGTTTAAGGACTAAATTTCAATTACATCAAAACATTGTTCTGTGTATTCTGCTTCATGTTCTCCATTTGTAGTCTTACTTCAGGATAAAATTTTTTAATTTTATTCCCCCCCACCCCTATACCCCCAGAGAGATCAAGCTGAAATAGAGTACTACCTTCTCCTTAAAAACACCCATTACTATAGAGGATCCAAATTTTGCATATATACACCATGCAATATACCTTGCTATGGGTGTTAAAACTGGGATCTCTTGGGGCTTTGATGTTGGAAAACTGGCCCTCATATTGAGGGGCAGCTGTCCAGGGAGAGTGAGGAGCTGGCGTAGACACCATCATGAAAAATGGCTTGTAGTTAGACTTGTACTGGAGAAAGTCTAGTGATATGTTGGCCTAAGACAGTGAAAGGGATAGAACTCTGTTATTAAGGTGAATTAACATTAAATATAAAGGCACGTTTTTAAGTTCAATTCATCTTATTCATGAAAGTGTGATGTGTTTGGGAAATGGAGGAGCACTGCTCACCAGAACATCAGTAAGATAGTCCTCAGAATAATTCTCTCCATGCCTCTGTGCTTTACCATTTACTGATAACGTGTAGTTGTAGTATTTTGAGTTTCTCTCCTGTGAAACATCAGCAGAGAGAAATGGTCTGAGATGTAAAGAAATGTAAGGCTCAAGAAGATTGTAATTCCACCATTGTTACAAAATAAGTGTACACAGATTTGACATCTCTTCAATATTTGGCTAATCATTTTTTCAGCAAGAACCTATAACATTTTTCACAGACACAGGAGGCTGATAACCACAAGAGGCTAATCCTTCAGGCAGTAGAAGCACTACAGCTCTCTCAAATCTGTTTATGGCACGGTTCTAAAACAGAAAGTTTAAGTAATGTACAACACTTCTTTCTAAAATAAGATTTTCTCAGCGTTGAAGGCAAACATTGACCCCCCCCCCATTTCCTCCCACTTTCAACGGTGTCAAAGACAGAGCTACTGTATTCAAATACCCATAGATAAAAGACTAAAGATAAAGACTCAAGATTTACAAGCAGAGTTTAATCCTGCCGACAATGCAGTGGTGTTACATACTCAAAGCTGTGAAGGTAAATTATGTGTGCTTTGGTATAAAACGCTCAAAAACATTCATGATGCATTGTGGGCTTGTCATTGGGACATTTGCATTTCCTTACCAGTGCAAACCAGTAGTCCCAGCCTGGGGGAACATACTCCACTCCTCCAGCCTGTTTGTTACCATACTAAAACATAAACATTGAGTTACAGTCAGAGTTTACAACAGTTTACTCTACATATGGATTGTTGTAGTATCAAATGTACTTCTATGGAACATACTTAATGTGCATATTAATATACAGTGTAAAGAGTAAAACACAACAGGAGAGGTGTTATAGGACAATCATCAATGTTGGGTGATGTGATGACAGTAACACTCTACAACACCACATCCCAGAAGTGCTTAATTCCTCTTTAGCCACCACCAACAATTTTGTATGAAGTGATGCATGATGGTGAAGCAAACTGATGTAGCAGATAGTTAAAAACAGAAAGGCCACCTCGTTCATGTACTTCCCAGCGAAGAAGGTCTGGTAGTAGCCATATTTCTGCAGTAGGACTGGGAAAGCATAAGGCTCCTGGCTCTTCTGCCAGGCAGGACTGCTGCAGTTGCCTTCCAGCGTGTTGTTGATCACACGGTGGTTGTGTGGGTATTTGCCAGTCAGTATGGTTGCTCTGCTCGGACAGCACAGGGGACTGGCAACAAACTGATGAAGACAGATCAGAGTGATTTACGTGAGCAAGGAGATAACGTTCGGCAGTTTAATGTCCATGTCATGTTTCTCCATGAGTAATATAAGGTTTCTGTGCTTTTTATATTGGCATATACTATTTATACACAGATGAATAATTAGAAATGGGTTCATTTATCAGCTGATGATCAAGTCGCAAAGCTGGAAAATCAGGAGAGCTATTTTAAACAATTCAGATCAAATTATTACAACTATTGTGGCTGTGGCTCAGGTGGTAGAGCGGGTTGTCGGTTCGATTCCCGGCAACACACTGAACCCCAAGTTGGTCTCGATGGCAAGCTAGTGCCTTTTGCAAGGCAGCTCTGCTACCATTAGTGTGTATGTGTGTGTGTGAGAGAGAGAATGAGAACCAGTGTAACGCACTTTGTAGAACTGCTAAGGTTAAAAAAAAGCTATATACAAGTGCAGACCATTTACCATTCTGTAAGTTCTGCATACTTTTACCCCATAACATGAAAACATCCAGACTGAAGTCAGTCATTCACACACACACACACACACACACACACACACATACATACATACATACATACAGTGTTTGTAAAGGTTATTCCAGCATCCCCAACCAACTTCCTTGTTTTGTTTAAGGGAATCTGCGAACATAAAGAGGAAGAAAAACAAGATGACGCAAGCTCCAAAGGCTTTTCGCATGGAAATTAGTGAAGGATAATCACCAGAAACTTACCATGCCGCCGATGGAGATGTCCAAGTCATCAGTGAGAATCAACACGATGTTTGGTCCGTAGGAGGTTTTGGCCATCACGGCCAGGCTGCTGAACAGCACAGCGACCCAAATAAAAGTGAACTGAGATGTTGTGTGGAGACATAATCGAATAACCGAGGCCATGTTTACTGCCAAACCAAAAACACAAAACTATTCACACACAAAAATACTTTATTAAACAAAAAACAACGTGAAACCGCACTAAGAAAACGCTTCCACTGCAGGTACTACTTAAAAATCCTTCAGCTTTTACTGCATCTCAACTGGCTTCTTCTTCCCTATTGAAGTACACTAGTGAGGCCATGAAATAAATGATTACTACACCTTACGTAGTGCACTAGATTACCAATGGGAAGCCGTTTAGCGCTCTTAAGGTAACTTCCCGGTTTCACAGTCACGTGCTCTTAGAAACCGGAAGCTCCGGTCAGCTGATGACTGCTGTGCGCACGCTGCGCATTTGTCTCAAACCCGCCCACCTGTAACGCGACTGCTTAATGTGACAAGATGTGATTGGTCAGTGTCCAATGCCCGTCAGAGTTCTTATTACCGATTGGTCAGTATGTAAAGCCAGTAGAAAATAACCCCAAAACAATCACGCCTGTCCTTTTTTTTTTTTTTAAAGGGTTCATAGACAAAATAAAACACAATACCACAGTAAAGATATAATATATATATAGTACATAATATGTACATAATATATAGAGTTAATATAGTTCACAAACAGAAAAGTAATATATTTTAAGAAACAAGTGTTGCCATTTACAAAAGTTTCACTTACTAAAGGGGTCTACAGAAGGTACATAAGGCAAATAATTGAGGCTGAAGGGGTTCATCTGACAAAAATAAGTTTTGGAACCCCCAGTTTAAACTAAAGTTAGACTACACTACATGTTTGATTAAAAAAAAATTACCCAAATATTACATTAAACAGGCAAATATTTCTTATTAGAGGCTGTTTTTATCATTCTTCTTCTTATTATTGTTATTATTATCATATAACCTTCCATTTTGCAACGACCATACTCTTGAATACATTTCGCTGCATTACCTAGCCTATAGCCCAAACTTTCCGTTAAGTAATTTATCCAGATTTTTCTACATTTGTATACAACCCTACTTTCACACACACGTCTGAGAACAGCGCAAAAGTTCATACGTGTCTCTCACCATGCGCACCTGTGTACTTTAGTGGCGCGCACCTGCCGCTGGGAAACTTGTGGGAGGGGGGAGAAAAGTTTGGAAATAGGCTGGACTACACTGACTCTTGTAGGAGTGCAACAATCCGCTTCTCAGGAAGGAAACCGGAGCTCTGGAGAGATATCACACAGCCTAGAGCTCTAGGAACGGCACACACCCGGAACTCTGGTTCCTTCTTTCAGACTTATTACACTAATATCACCGGTTACACACGTGTATGCAGTTCATTCATTTTTTTTTTTAAACAAACAAAAAAACAACAACATTTGGACGTTGGCTTAATAAAATGTCAAGCATAAAAGTTCCTGAACTCGACCTGAGAGAAGTGGACATATGCGACGGTGAGCTGGAGTCCGAAGAGGAAAGCGGAGTTTTTGGAATCTCAGTCGGGGTGTCATTAGAAAAGCGTCCCGGATTACATGATGTACACGCACATTCAGAGTGCACTAACGGAGCGCTTCAAAGTTTCTCATCCAAACGGTCTCGGGTTTGTGACGGGGCAGTAAAGGAGTCTGTCTGTCTGTCGCCAGTGCGCCATGAAACCTGGACACGGTCTGAAGAAGACGATGGCAGGTCTGTGTGTCGGTCATCCATCGTGGACTGTCTCCTGGTGGAGCTTTATGACACGTACAGCAGCGGGAAGGGCCTCAGGAGTGTAGACAGTCTGGACAGCTCGACTGAGGCCTCAGGATCAGACGCGTTTCTGGGTAGAAGCAACACCGCGTCCAGCTTTCTGCAGGAACTACAAGAAAAACACACCAAGAGACACCAGAGGAATTATCTCGCCCAAAAAGGTCTGTTTCTGGCTTTTGTCCGTCACAAATTAACCTGATGTCATGCAGGATTGCAGGTACTATACACACAGGTTTCTCAAGAGTTCTGTAGAACTTTCCTCAGCTTCTTAAATAAGTTCTTCTTGGAACCCTTTCTGACAGGGCAGCAAAATCCAGGTAGTAAACGGACACTGGTCCACTGTCTGTTTTGCGCGGCTATAGTGTCCAGTGCTACACAATGTTGTGTCCATGTTGGAGAAACATTAACAAAGGAGCACTTTTCCTAACAGCCTTGTCATCTTGGGCCAATGTTGTCCCAATGCTGGCAAAGGTGTGCTTTTCAACAGACCCAGGCTACAAACTGACATTAGGCCAAGGTTGCTTTCCAACTTTGGCACAGGGCTATATATATATATATAGCCCTCTAAAAAGCTGAATGTATTTTACCACCTGGCTTTGGGTGCTTTCCAAATTTTGAAATGGGAAAACCACATACACATGGGGAAAAAAGGTTATTCAGTGGTTCTTCAGGTGGGTATCTTCTAGTTTTCTAAATGTGTTTTCCTTGAAATCTGTGTTGAAAGTGAGCTCATCTGTTGTAGGGTTCTACACAGATCTTCCCCAGAGGGACAAACCAAACAAGTCATTAGATCAGAGCCTCTTTTTTTCAATTTAGAGTCTTTTTAGGAACCTTTAACTATCCAAATAATCCAAAAGATTTTTCTAACAGACTTCAGATCAGAATGACTTCTTTGGAAGCCCTTAGTCATTCTTTTGCGTGTGTCTGTATGGACGAACCCTTAAACGTATAAAAGCCTATAACATAGTTTGCATTTCAGAAAAGGCGCCAAGTAGAACTCTTTTAGGAAGCATGGATTGTTAAACATTCAAAGAGCTCCTGAGGTAACACTTTTCCTGAGAGTGTAGTATAGTCATACTGTTTTAGGAATAGGAGCTGATCTAGCAGTATTTCCTTTTTTAGTCAATCATAAGCCCAGAAAGCCCTACTTGTGGAAAAACCATTTTTACTAATTACTTAAATACTTTTAAAATATGCTTGCAAATGCCATATCTTGTGAACTCCACTTTCTGAGGTATATTATGCGTCATGTTTTTCTTTATCCCATCAAATATATTTAACCTGAGTTCACTTAACTCTGGATTGCTACCAACGTGTATGTTAATAAAAAAAACAAAAAAAAAAAAACCGAGTAATTAATTTAAAAATAATGTGTAATTATTTGATGGCTACTTTCACTCATGTATAAGATTTTTAGTCACTTGTTGTCTTGTTGTGAACCAATACAAATTTACACAAAAATACATAAGCAAGCTATTTGGAGTGATCTTTGTTTCCGTTAACCAAGAATAAAAAAAATTCTCATTCATCTCAGACCTGAAGGAACCGTCGTTTGTAGTTTTGGACCCAGATTTGACCTGACTTTGTGTGTCGTCTCTTTTCAGATCCAGAGGAGCTGAAGTGGATCATTCAGGAGGTTAATTATCGTATCGGAATTCAGTCAGCTAAACTGGTACGGCAGCTGAAAAGGAAGGACAGACTAGATCACAAGCAGCAGAAGAAATGTGACATTGTCACTGCCTTCCTGCAAGCTGTCTCCCCGAAAAGAAGTAATTCATAATCAGTGTCTTCTTCTCTTTTTTCATCCTTCTCTTTTTTCTTCTCTTCCATTTCATCCTGAGTTTTCAGCATGCTCTTGTCAAATTGCTTTTAACGATTCTCTAATTTGTAGGAATCCTAGCTGTCATTTTAGTAACTCCGATCTAGTTTGTTCAGTGCACACAATGAGTCCACAAACTACAGGTGACCTACTTGCCCAGAAGTGAGTAGACTTCCTGCACATTCCTGTATATAAAAGGGTAACAACGCTATAAGCAGGCGCAATAGAATACTTTATATTAAAATATATTTGCTACATAACATTATTTAGTTACTTTGTAGGGAAGCCAGAGAGCCAAAACTTGGACCCTGAGTCATTTTGCATAATGAGTAAATGTAAACAAAATGTAAGCATACTCTGCTAGCTACAGTAGGTAGCATGCCAGTATTACTCTGCCAAATGCCCATGTGTTCCAGTTGAATATCTGCTACTCACTATATACATTCCTCTCTGCCACTCATATGATGTACAGTGGTGCTTGAAAGTTTGTGAACCCTTTAGAATGTTCTATATATCTGCATAAATATGACCTAAAACATCATCAGATTTTCACACAAGTCCTAAAAGTAGACAAAAAGAACCCAATTAAACAAATGAGACAAAAATATTATACTTAGTCATTTATTCATTGAGGAAAATGATCCAATATTACTTATCTGTGAGTGGCAAAAGTATGTGAACCTCTAGGATTATTAGATTAATTTGAAGGTGAAATTAGAGTCAGGTGTTTTCAATCAATGGGATGACAATCAGGTGTGAGTGAGCACCCTGTTTTATTTAAAGAACAGGGATCTATCAAAGTCTTCATAACACACTTGTGGAAGTGTGTAATGGCATGAACAAATGAGATTTTTGAGGATCTCAGAAAAAGAGTTGTTGAAGCTCATGAGCCTGGAAAATGTTACAAAACCATCTCTACAGAGTTTAGACTCCACCAATCCACAGTCAGATAGATATCAGGAATTTTAAGACCATTGTTACCCTCCCCAGGAGCGGTCGACCAACAAAGATCACTCCAAGAGCAAGACGTATAATAGTCTGCAAGGTCACAAAGCAGCCAGGGTAACTTCTAAGCAACTAAAGGCCTCTCTCACATTGGCTAATGTTAATGTTCATGAGTCCACCAGCAGGATAACACTGAACAACAATGATGTGCATGGCAGGGTTGCAAGGAGAAAGCCACTGCTCTCCACAAAGAACATTGCTGCATGTCTGCAGTTTGCTAAAGATCACATGGACAAGCCAGAAAGATACTGGAAAAATATTTTGTGAACGGATGAGACCAAAATAGAATTTTTGATTTAAATGAGAAGTGATATGTTTGGAGAAATAAAAACACTGCATTCCAGCATAAGAACCTTATCCCATCTGTGAAACATGCTGGTGGTAGTATTAGGGCCTGTTTTGCTGCATCTGGGCTGGGACGGCTTGCCATCATTGATGGAACAATGATCTGAATTATACCAGTGAAATTCTACAGGAGAATCTCAGGATATCTGTCCATGAACTGAATTTCAAGTGAAAG